>NC_141543.1:34652500-34832500 GCF_021556685.1 Rattus norvegicus | reverse complement strand
GTTCTGCTGCACAGATTTGGTGTGGTCCCAGGCATGTCGGATGTGGGAGCACTGGATCTGTGGCGCTGCCTTCCCACGAGCATTCCGGTTCAGACACTTTTGGTTGACGTTGTAACCGAACTTCTGCCTCTGAGTCTTTCTCTTAGCCTTGGGCATCACGCAAACTGCCGCACCAGCAGCTCAAACTCCGAATCACGCTCTCAGAGCCGCGTGTTAATAGTTTCCCTTCAATATGATTTCTTACTGAATATCGTTTAATTAAGAGTGTAGAGTCTATATATTCATCCAAACTTTTTCGAGATTGCCTCTGCGACATTCATTCATGTTTGCAAGTGGAAGTGGTCTAGTCTTTTTTTTTAATGCGATGTAATATTCACTATTCCACAATGTATTTATCTTCTTTGTTATTGATGGATAGTCAGGTCGTTTCTGGGCCTTGGAATTATGAATATAAATGCTTGTGAATAACTGCAGCCTGATGACCCAAGTTTGAGCCCCAGGACTTACTTATATGACAGAGTATTAAGGTTTTATGTATATATATATCAATGTGTATGATGTATATATATTAAATATATTAAAACTACACATATGCTACATTATAAGTACATATATAAATGACATGTAGTTATTAATATATATATATATAAATATATATAAAACTACAAATAATATATGTGCTATAATAGTATTGTAATTATATTATGTAGAATATATGTTATAATAGTATATGTAATTATATATTGTATATAATAAAACTACATATATGCCAGAAGTGGCTGTTGGAGGTTTCATCACTATGACAAATTTCCTAGAAAAGCTCTTAAAGGGATGAAAGACTTATCCTTGATCATGGTTTCAGAACTTCAGTCCACAGCACCCTGGCTTTGTTGTTTCTGCATTATGAGGAGATAGAACATCATGGCAAAGAGCACAGAGGACAAAAGCTCACCGCTCCATGGCCAGGGAGCAGAGCAGAGCCACAGGAAGGAGCCAGGGTGAGGTTATACTTCTTCTAAGATAGATAGATACCCAGCAACCCCCTTCTCTTGCCAGGCCCTACCTTGCTGCTTTATCGTCTTCTGGTGATCTATTTGAATTTAGAGTCCATCACCTGAGCAAAGCTGAGTTCTGTCAGGTCAGGGCCTCACATTCTCATGGTCTGTCCCACCTCAAAAGCAGGGTGTGTGCTCTGTCCATCTCCCAGGCCTTTCTCAACCCAATTCAGCCAGCAACAAAGATTAGCGACACATGGGCTTTGGTAGACATATCTTTTCCTTGAGATATTAAATGCTTGTCAAAATTTCCTATTTTATATTTTACTTTTAACCAGAATTAATGGTTTTCAATGAAAGTTAGTTTTCTCCTTCATTAAAAAGCTAGTGTGGCAGATATCATTGTCCAAATATGGCCATGCTGACTTCTAACTCATTTTACCAGCTGCTTTTGCTACTTTTTAAATAATGTAACAGTCCATCTTTGAAGGGCAGGGAGTGTTTGTGTTCTCCCCCAACCCCCAAGCCTGGCTAGAATCTTGAGTCCCCTCAGTTTATCAATGGTGGCAGAAAAAACCAGCTATCAAGGATGGCTGCTGATGTAGAAAGGAAGTCTCAGTTTGGAGGTGTCTCCCAGAGAGAAGGGACACACCCTTCTGTGAGACACCTCAGTGACATTTACTTTGACCTTTGGTTGGGCACTCTGGTTCTTGCCACTTCGTTTTCATTCAAACACCCCACAGAAGAGAATCAGAAAATATATTTGGCAATTATTAACCCCTTGAGTGAGGTCACTTTAGGAGTGCCACTCAGCCTGTATGGTGTCCACTGTCCAGGTGAAAGGCAGGAGGCCCAGCAGTCCCAGGGGGAGCAGTAACACTAGGCAAACCTTGCTTGGGCAAGGAGGGAGTTCTCTGCTTAAGAGGCAGATGCTGCCTATGGATACAGAGCAGAAGGTTACTCACACAGATATTAACTTTTTAAATGTAGGGGGCTGGAGAGATGGCTCAGCAGTAAAGAGCACTGACTGCTCTTCCAGAGGTCCCGAGTTCAATTCCAGCAACCACATGGTGGCTCACAACCATCTGTAATGGGATCTGATGCCCTCTTCTAGTGTGTCTGAAGACAGCGACAATGTACTCATATACATAAAATAAATAAATAATTCTTTAAATTTTTTAATTGAAACTTACATTTAATGAACTTACTTTGCATGTGTGTGTGGGGGGTGTGTGTGTGTGTGCACACATGTGCAGGCCATGCAACACGTGTGGAAGTCTGATGACAGCTTGTGGAGTTGATGCTCTCTACCCTGTATGTCCCTGGGATTGAGCCTAGGTTCTTGGCCATGGGGCAAGCATCTTTTCTTTATTAGCTGAGCCACCTTACCTGCTCAGATTGGAAATTTGCCTTTCTGCTCCCTCCCTCCCTCCCTCCCTCCCTCCCTCCCTCCCTCCCTCCCTCCTTCCCTCCTTCCTTCCCTCCCTTTCCTCCCTCCGTTCCTCTGTTCTCTTCCACTCTGCAAACCTCCCTTGCTCCTTCCTTTTTCTTTGCTTCTCTCTTCTCTCCTTTTTTCTTTTATCCCCCTTTTTATACCCACTCCACTGGCCATATAATGCAGCCTACACTGACCTCAAACTAACCATCCTCCTGCCTCCATCTCCCTGCTGGGATTCCTGGCTTGCTCCACCTCTCCTCTTGATGACTAGTTTTTACATTTGATTCTCTCTTTCTTCTGAAGCTCTGAGTGCCCGTAAAATAATGTCCTCACCACACACCCGAAAACAGCAAAGCAAACAACACCCCTTGTGTATAACTCGTCTCCTGGACTCGGAAGCAGCTTAGTGGGTACTATTTCACTTTATTTTTCCAACACCCCTGTGATAACCCAGAGATTTGCCATTCAAGATCTTCATCTAGCTTTGTAGTTAAAGGATCTTGAATGGGAAATAGAAATTTTGGCAGAGTGGCAGAGGAAGCCTTCCCTCTCTCACCTTCTCCAGTGGTGGCAGCTGCCTTGATCCAGTCACACACGCACAGTACTGGTGCTGTGTGGGGGCGAATATCCTGGGACGTTCACCTGTGCTGGCCCAAGGCTCCCCAGTACCTGATTGAAGCAGACCACTGAATCAGTCTTTGTGCTTTAGTGAGAATTTAAGGGCCTGTTTCCTCCCGTAGATAATCCCATTTAAATCTTCGTTGTTAACACTTGTTTTATTTATATGAGAGACACACATGTACTGTGCCTCACAAGTGAAGGTCAGAGGACAGCCTGTGGTCATTGCTTCTCTTCCTTCACCAGATACGTTTAGATGATTGAGCTCAGACCATCAGGCTTGGCAGCAAGCACCGTTACCCACTGAGATGTCTTGTCAGCCCCCCTCTGGAATCTTACCTCTCAGGGTGGTACATGACTTCTGCTAAAGACGTTTCCAGTATCACTGAGCAGATAGAAAGGGCGTCTTCTCAGCAGGGATTGGGGAGAGCGAGGGAGATGTTTTACAGACATTTCTCGCCCAGAAAATGGTAGGTGGCTGAGCCACAGAAACTCAGTCAGTAGATACATGAGGTGGGGAGGGCACAGTGGTAAGACTAGCTTTTAGGTATCAGGAGCATGTCAGTATTAGGCAGCTTTCCATTGCTTTGTGAAGCACTTGAGCTAGTCTGTAGATATTTGGTCATTCTTCCTCTCAGCCCCATGCTCCCAGAAATAAGACTCAAGCTCAAAATAGATTTACCAATACCTTGGCTATCCAGCAAGGCTCTTCCATGACTAGACCATAACTTAAAATAACCCATTTATTCTAATCTATATTCCACCATGGGCCTGGTTACCTGTGCTCAGGTATCATGCACATCTCCTGGGCCAATCTGCTGCCTGGCTCTATCCCAGAATTCTTTGTCCTCCTGGATGTCCCACCCCCTACTTCCTACTTAAGCCACTTGCCATCAGATTTATTATCAACAGGTGCCACATTCATAAAGACATAAGATATCCTTTCTCTATAGTCCACTTAGGTAGGGAAAAGAAGTTTTCTTTGTTGTTTGTTTGCTTGACTCACACTTTGCATAGTTTTAGTCTGTGATTAGTTGACCCTGCTGCTTTTAGGTCCGTGACGCAGCGATTCATCATGGCAGAGAGCCTGTGTCGACACAGTTCTCCTTATGACTTGCAGGAGAGAGAAAGAGGAGGGCTGGATCTCCTCTTCCCTTCCACGTCTCTAACCACGAGAAGAGCTCTGCATCTTGGAAATTCCACCACCTTTCACACCATCTTTCAGTAGTGCCGCAGGCTAGAATCTGCCCCTTCCACACATGGGTCTTTGGGGCATTTAAGTTCTGCCCTCTGCAAGGGACAGAGTGTGGCCTGTGGTGGCCATAACCAGGCAGGGGAGATGGTGAGAGATCTAGCAGGTATGATGCGTTGGGTTAAATAGAACTACAGATAGAAGGGCTCCATGTTCTGGGATGGCAGAAGGCTGGGGTGGGAGTGTGGAACATGCCAGAGGTTTCATGGAGAAGATAATTCCTTTGAGATGCATCCAAAAAGCAGTAGAACTGCCATATATATATTATATATATATAATATATATATATATTGAAATGGGGCACCGGTCACCACACCACACTACCTCCTGCTACTTTCTGTCTCCGGCGGTCTCTCTGCCTCCATGACTAGCCCCCTCAGCGGCCATCCATCTAGTTCCCAAGGTGGGTTGCTGCCACACCAGCCCCATGCAGAGACCACCTATCTCGAGGCTCTCTTGCTGCAGACTCCGCTCACATTCCCAGCAACCCGGTAAAACCAAAACTCAACATGCTTGTAATTTATCAATCAGATTTATATCAGTAAATTTTCACCCCACGAAACTTCCACACGATAAACTCAGAACCAATTAATATTGATATAAACTGCCCACCTTGATAAGACAAATTTGTCCTATAAAAATCCATCCCTTATGAAATATTCATAACTACCTGTGGCCAGTTAAGGCCACACGGATCTGGGTCATCCTTCTCTGCCTGTATCTTGGTTCATCTTACCCTTTCTCCTCTCTCTTCTGCCTTTCAAAAACTCTGTGCCCGCCTTATTTTTTCACTGCCCAATCACAAGCCTTGCCTTATCTTGTGCCTGCCCTCACCTGTATATAGACAACAATCCACATTTACAGATCATCTCGTTTCGAGTTTTCTAGAAAACCTAGTCTGAGGAATTCTTTGCTGATAGGGCACACAGGGAGTGTGAGTAGACAAGGAGACAAAGGGTGAGAGTACCCTACTGTGCTGGACACCCCTGATTGATTGTCCCTCCTCTCAGTCATACTCAGAGAGGCCTGTGAAGCCTGATCCATTGAGAACAGTTCACCAGAGAAGAAAATCCTGGTTTCCCCCATTCTTCCAAGGGGGCGCTGGCTTGCATGCATTTCTACTTGGAAGCACATGCAGTGGGCTGGCAGCTTGCTCAGGTCTGTGTTTTTGAGGTGCCAACATAGACTCTGTTGTCCACGGGTCCATGGTGCCAACAGAGAAGATCTGAGATGGCTTGGAGGAGAACCATGGAGGTACCAGAGTGTCTTCATACTTTACTGTCTAGTCCTCACAGTAGCTTGTGTGAGCTGAGCTGTGTCTTTCCCACACTGTCCCTTCTTGTTGCTGTTCTAGTCCTTGGAAGATAGAGTGTTTCTCTCTTTGGAAACAGTGTCTTCCCAGTTGTAATGAAGACGCAGTGTAAGATGGGTATGTGGGGAAAGGACTCTGTCCTCACTGGGGCATGGGGGTTGTACTGTTTTCAAAGAGTGTTGAATCCTTTCTTGATCTCAAGCTCTGGCCGTGGTATGACACAAGAAAGCCTTCACCATATACCAATCACTCAATTCTGGACTTCTTAGCTTCTCAAACTGTGAATCAATACATTTCTGTTCACTGTAAATTGCCCAGTCCCAGTTATTTTGTTAGAGGAACACAAATGGATTAAATCACTTGGTTCTTGTGATTTCAATATGATTGTCTTTTCCAAGACTCGTGTTGAAGTTTAATCAACTGTGTCATGGGACTGAGAGGCATGCTGGTCTACCCTGAGATAAAGGGGTACACAACCCCCACCAGAGCCTGGCATTGGGCCATTGGACTTCTCAAGCCTTCAGGACCATGAGCTAAACAAGTTTTTCTCCTGTATAAAGCCTCAGTGGCCTCTGGGAGGCACTTGGACCATGTGGGGACATCAGGAGGGCAGTTTGCAGCAAAGCAGGGAATTTCTGGTGTAGGCGTTAGACACTGTGATGATATTCTTAGTATTTGGCCTGGTGGAAGCTCATGGACCCTAAGAGTACATCCTAAAGCTTTTGCCTCAGAATCAAAAGGATGTTAGGTTAGACACAGAGGCAGGTTTTTTTTTCCTTCTCTTTTATTGGATATTTTTCAAATTTACATTTCAAATGTTATCCCCTTTTCCAGTTTCCTGGAGATAAGTCCCCTATCCCCTCCCCTTCCCCTTCTTCTATGAGGGTGTTCCCCTCCCCATCCATCCCCCTTCCCGCTCCCCTCAACATTCCCCTACACTGGGGGGGGGGGGGGTTGTCCAGCCTTGGCAGGACCAAGGGCTTCTCCTTCCATTGCTGCCATCCAGAGGCGGGTCTTAAGTGACTACTGCAGTGTCTGAAGATAGCTCAGGATGTAGCTCTCCAACACCTCACAGTGATGGGATTCCAATCAGTCAGCCCTGCAGACTATTCGGGACTATTAATACTGGGATCTTCGGCTCATAATGCGATCAATTTTATTTTATAATTGTTAACTGTCAGCTTTCAGATTTCTTGAAATCATACCAGTCATCCCCTCAGAAACTTGTGCAAGCCAGCTCCAGAACAGCGTATATTTTTCCATGTTCTTTGGTGGTTGTTTTTAGTCTCTTCTGAGAAGGTTTAAACTCCATACGAAAAGTTCACCTTCGCCTCCACAGTTTCAGTGTTGCTCCCAAAGCCTGCCCCCTGCCATCCTTCCATTCTTTCTGAAAGTGAAACATTTTCTTGTACTGAAGCTTCCCTACGTGACCAAATTAAATCTGTTTGTGCTTCTCCCGTGTGTGCCCATTATGAATAAACTCACCCCTCACTCCCAGTTTCTACACTGAAGTCCCAACCCTTAGTGTGTTTGAACTTAGGGACAGAACTCCTGGGAGTTAGTGTTAGGGAGGTTAGCAGGTTAGAAATGCCAGGGCTTTCTTTTCCTCTCTCTCTCTCTCTCTCTCTCTCTCTCTCTCTCTCTCTCTCTCTCACACACACACACACACACACACACAGAGAGAGAGAGAGAGAGAGAGAGAGAGAGAGAGAGAGAGAGAGAGAGCCATCTATAGTCTACCTGGAAACCTACTATGTAGGCACCCTGATCTTGGATACCCACCCTTCGGAACCACAGCAAATTCCAAGGCAAATTCCTAGGCTTGGGTTAGGGTGACTGTATGATGCCAACTGCCTCTTTGCCACCAACAGCCTTCTCACCAGCCTTTCCTTTAGACTGTGAGATACATTCGTATTGTTCTTTACCCAGACCCAACCTGAGATTTTACAGCAAAGTGTTTCATGAAAATATAAAATGAGCACAGATTACCAACCAACTGTCTAGTATTGGCTGTCTTATGAGTGATTGCCCATAATGATACTCCAGCAAATGGCTGCCTCTCTAGGTGGGCTGAGGTAGTCTGGTCAGTAAGTAGCACCTCCTGTCAGTTCTTGTCTCTAGCATGTGACATAATACCCAGTACAGAGTAAAGCCAGAAGCATACACAGTGCAGCCCCACCACACAGTTCTTTGGTTCTGTGGTTTGGGCAACAGGCTACAGACTCAAGCACAGGGCCAACCAGCTACACATCTCATTAAAAACCAATTTAACTTATTTTGAATATTGGTATTTTATTTACTGCTCATCTACGCTCTCTGCCATGTCCCTGTTAACGCATACTTTTCTACTTTTTGGCATTTAATTTTTTCGGTGACTATAATATAATTATAACATTTCTCCTTTCCCTTTTCTTTCATCCAAACTCTGGCATATATTCCTCTTCTTCCTCCTTCAAATTCATAGTCCCTTTTTCCAGTAAAATATGTATGTGTGTATATATATGTATGTGTGTGTGTGTGTGTGTGTGTGTGTGTGTGTATAATGCTTGGTCTGTATAATGTTACTTGTATGTTTTCCAGGCTGATCATTTGGGACTGGACATGCAACTGATATCTCTTCTCTGGGGAAGACAACCTCTCACACTCCCAGTTTTCTTAGGTGCTTGTAGTTCTTTGTGTAGTGCTGAGGTCTCGTGGACTTCCCCATCCTCTTTGGCATGTTTGCTGGTGTCGTGGGTTTTTAATTACACCCACACAATCTTAATAATATGACTCCCTGAAGCGTTCTGTAGATGTAACCCTTGGGACATTCCTCTGTACATGCGTGGACACACACATGGCAAGGCACACGTGTGGCTGACCACATGTCAGAGGACAGGCTGTAGGAATGAGTTCTTTTCTTTTGCCATTTGGGTACCAAAGTCAGGTCATCAGGCTTAGCAGCAAATGCCTTTCACAGACCTTGCCAGCTCACCAGCCCTTCTCAACTCATTCTCAGAAGAAAATGCTTCCAGGTCAGCTGCAAGCTGAGTCTCCAACTCCCATGGCTAAAACGTCTGGTGTCTTCAGTAATGGAATCTTAGCACCAAGTTCTGGTGGACAACCAGAAGCAATGTCAGTAGCCTGTATTTACTTGGGGAGTACCTTCTGGTTGCAGATTTCTGGCATGGGTCTCACTTCACTACTAAACTCTAGGGCAGGGAACAATGACAGGGAAACTCATTTTGCTCACCAGAGCATAGCTTGCGTGAGGCCCATACAACACAGAATCACTGGTTGACTGAGGGAGCAGGTCTTTTACGAAGTGAGCAGATGGCGTCCCTTTCTGTACGGCAACACAAATGGCCCCGAAAGGTTGTTGGAAAGGCACGTCCAACACCAGAACTTATTCCATTTGTTTTAATTACAATATTAAGAAGCGAAAAGAAATCTTGCCCTTGACATGCAAAAAAGTCAGACGTGGAAAAAAAATCTGGCCTGTTTTTTTTTTTTCACTTGCTTATCTTTTAAAAATACTTTTCAGGTACGCTATAATATAAATAATGGACCTCGGAGCAGGTTCTCCTCTTGGCTCCATCACAAATTTGCTACCAATTGGGGACAAGTCGCTAACCTCTGCTGCCATCGTGTACCTCATGCCAACGGTTCTTCTGAGTCCCCGGGTTGGTGACATGAGAGCCCTTAGAAGTCAAGGTCTTATTTATGATCCATTATTTTCTTTCTTATTAATAATAAGGAGAAGCTGAGTGTCAGAGATGCTTGCATGACTGCAGGATTGAGGCCATAGAGGAAAATTCAAGGGAGTGAGATTTGAATGAGAAATCCTTAAGGAAGAGGGTGGGTGGAGACACACAGGAGAGCACGAAGGATCAGATCCTGCTGTGTACCGGGTTGCACAGCATGGGGCATCTTTGGTTTTGGAGCTCGAGAAGGCCCACTGGATAAATCTCCCTGGCAGCCAGATGTTTTTGAAGCTATGTGATGAGCAAAGGAAAAGAAAAGAAAGAAAGGGAAAGGGGGGAGGGAGAAGGGAAATGGGAAGGAGAAAGTTCTCCATGGATTCTGATTCTGTCACAAATGAGTGATGCTACTGTCCTCCAGGTGACCTTGGCTGGTCAGGGTTGTAGCTCTGTAGAGTGGTCTTGGAGTCTTCAAACCTGCATAGCAGCCTTGGGAGCATCAATTGTTGGGCTTTTTCCATTCTGCTGCCCAGCCTGGCTCAGCCACTGGGATTGAAGCCCCTGGCCCTGTAGATGGAGCAGAGTCTGGGATGGATGAGGAAGAACGTGTGGATACCTACTGCCCTCAGGGCAGCAACATAAGAATGGAGTAGCTCAGTGGGCACTAGGTTCAGAGCAGCAGTGGTCACAGCTGTTGCTGTGTGGAGATGTGTCAGGATATCCCTGACATCCAACTTTACCATGGAAGCTGGCTTTCAGTCCAGAATCCTTTTATTTGCAGAAACCCTCAAACCAGCCAGCCAAACAATAGCAAAAATATTTTCTGGTCAAGCAAAGCCCATGCTATCGCTGCATTTGGGCTGTCTCTCTGCGGGCTCCTCCTTATGTTCTTTAACACCTGTGGGTGGTGAAGGCCATTTCAGCTAGTGGGAACCCCTCCTCTATGCTCCAGAAGACCACCAGGATAAAACCCACATCAGGAGAAGGTGGCCGTGGGCTGTGGTAAGTGTGTGGGCATAGAGAGTGCAGGGTAAAAGGGAGTTTTTTTTTTTTTTTTTATTGAGTATTTCTTATTTACATTTCGAGTGTTATTCCCTTTCCCGGTTTCCGGGCAAATATCCCCCTAACACCTCCCCCTCCCCTTCTATATGGTTGTTCCCCTCCCCATCCTCCCCCCATTGCCGCCCTCCCCCCAACAATCACGTTCACTGGGGGTTCAGTCTTAGCAGGATCAAGGACTTCCCCTTCCACTGGTGCTCTTATTAGGCTATTCATTGCTACCTATGAGGTCAGAGTCCAGGGTCAGTCCATGTATAGTCTTTAGGTAGTGGCTTAGTCCCTGGAAGCTCTGGTTGCTTGGCATTGTTGTACCTATGGGGTCTCGAGCCCCTTCAAGCTCTTCCAGTTCTTTCTCTGATTCCTTCAACGGGGGTCCTGTTCTCAGTTCAGTGGTTTGCTGCTGGCATTTGCCTCTGTATTTGCTGTATTCTGGCTGTGTCTCTCAGGAGCGATCTACATCCGGCTCCTGTCGGTCTGCACTTCTTTGCTTCATCCATCTTGTCTAATTGGGTGGCTGTATATGTATGGGCCACATGTGGGGCAGGCTCTGAATGGGAGTTGGTATTGGTTTCTTGTGGGCTGCTCAAAGCCTTCTCTCTCAGTTCCTTAATGCCCAGAGTGGTTTGACAAGATTCCCATGGATTTTCTTGGACTCGTTTCTAGGTGCTAAGGAGAAGCCGGGGGTTGACTGAGTAGCTGCAGTATCTGAAAAGGATTTTCTCCCTGTACCCTTCACAGTCCTTGCCTCTGTGGTCCAGCCCTAGCCAATGGGAGCAGGTGCACTGCTCAAAACCTTGTTAGGTATTCTCATTGCCTGCACAGCTGGAAACAGCTGGACAGCTGAGGCCATGGCAAAGAGGAGGGGACTGGGTGGTACAGAGACTGCTGACTACAAACTGAGGCTCTTTGGACTCACACAGTCTTACTACAAGACATTAAATAGACAGAGGGACTTGGTGAGTCAGGGAAGTCCCCACTGCCTCAAATATGTCTCAGCACTCTTAAAATAGTCCCACCAGACAGTTGCTTTCCTAGAAGTTTCTATGGCATTACTTCTTTTCCAAGACAGATTATGGAAGCTGTTTTAGATCCTTATTAAAAAGAGAAAGACACTGTTGTTACCCTCTGAGTTCCAATCCTTCTGTGGTCTGTAGACTCTATGCCTGGAATTTGCTACATAATTGGGGGGGGGGGCAGCAGTGCAAAATGCTAATTGGCCTGAGGCATTATTGCTGCCTCTGACCTCAGAGATGGTTTAAGTGTGATAACTGCTCTGTCTATGACGCCTGGCACCTCAGAGAGGTGCTGCTGTGAAATAAAGACACAATGGAGAAGAAAGACACGTGCCCGATCACTACATGGCCGTCCCGGCAGGGCTTCTTGGAGCATTGATCAAGATCTTAGTGTATGTCAGTCACTGGTGTGGCCGTCAAGCCTGCCTGCATGTTGGAACCACCTAGAAATTCCTGAAAATTCCAGCATCAGATTCTACCTTATACCAGTTAAATTGGAATCTAGTGGGGACATAGGCAGTGACAGCAAGGTTTCTTGGGGATTGAATTTAGGATCTTGTGCCTGCTAGGGAAGTGCTCTGCCACTGAGCTATACCCTCCTCCCCTTCTTCTCTATCTCCTCCTCTTCCCCTCCCCCTATCCCTTCCCCTCCCCCTCCCTCCTCCTCTTCTTCCTCCTTCTCTTCTTCTTTCTCATCTTATCCTTTGATCTCAGCATCCTTCTCCTCTTCCTCTCCATCTTCCCCTTCACTTCTTCCTCTTCTCCACTTCTTTCTCCTATCCTCCCCTTTCTTTTTCTCCCCTCTCCTCTTACTTTCTCTCCTCCTCTTCCTCTCTCTTTCTCTTCCCTATTTCCTTCTCTACCTTTTTTCCCTTCATTCTTCCCTAACGATATCCTTCTCTTCCTTTTTTTTCTTCCTTTGTCTTTTGAGGCAGGTTTCACTCAACAGTGAAGGATAATCTTGAACTTCTGACTCTCCGTCACAGCCAAGCCCTTCAGTACAGTCAAGTTTATGGAGCCACAATCCATCCCAGTAGACTTGTTCTTGGGGGTTGCTGTGCATAGAAATCCCCTGGGCAGCTTGTTAAGTGCCTCAGAGTCCGGACTCTGTAAGGGAAGGAGCCAGCAGACTATGTTTGTGAGCTCCCCGGGGAATACCACTTACATCACAGTTGTGAACTTAAATGATTGTGTGGAAGTCAGGAATTGTGCTCATTTCACAGTCGGGAAGAAAGTCATTAAGAACAGCTAAGCAGTTTGCCCAAGGTTACAAAGTAGGGCATTGTGAGAACCAAGAGTCAAGATCCTGAGGGTTGGCCGTGAAAACAGAATGAAGAATTGTACAAATATATCTTTTGGAAACGGGAACGCTGACATGATCAGCCCGTGGGTAAGGAAAATAAATCTGGAAAGTAGAACGGACACTCCTGATCTTGAGACCCTAAGGGACAGAGCTGGGATTTGAGATCTGGACCATTTCCCTCAGACTGTCAGGGTAAGCATCAGTAAGCCAATCACTAACCACTAGGGAAGGCATCTGGACTCCTTGTTGCATGGCATACAATAGGCTGATAAGTGGTGATTAAAAAAAACCATGGGCCGACAGAAGACTGGCAGCGAGGGAGGGAAGCGGTCCTTACAGGTGCATTAGGTTACTCTAGTGCTCATGTAGAGGCTTGACCACTAGAGGGCGATCTCCGACAAGAGAAAGAAAGACACTGCTCCACCATTTCTAGGACAGGCGACTATAATTCTTCTGTAGCTGGGTATTTAAAGCCAAAACGTGTATGTGTGTGTGTGTGTGTGTGTGTGTGTGTGTGTGTGTGTGTGTGTGTGTGTGTGTGTGTGTGTGTGTGTGTGTGTGTGTGGTGTGGTGTGGTGTGTGTGGTGTGTGTGTGTGTGTGTGTGTGTGTGTGCGCGCGCGCGCGCGCGCGCGGTGTTAATTCACCAAATGATTAAAGTGTTCTCTGCCTTCCTCCTAGCTCACAGGCTGCTGGGAAACACTCTCAAGACACACTGACCTATGGAGCCACCGTGGAACCCTCTAGACGTAAAGTCTACTGGTTAAGGGAAGGGAAAAGGCAATCTAGGTTGTTCTGAAATTCGGATGTTTACAGATAGTAGGAGGTTTTCAGAAAAGGACATTTTGTATCTTCCCAGACATTCACAGCATCGATGGGAGTTAATGTTTCGAGAAATGGCAATATAATGAAGTTGCATGCTGAATTAATTTTCCATAAATAAAACAGGACATTTTCATGGCTTGTGTTTCCTGCCCCATCATGGGGGTGTGTTCTTTCAGCGACTGAGCAAGCTCCCCCTTTCCCTTGGGTGAGGCTGGCCAGGGGTTTGAACCTGGACTGTCTCCTCTGGTTATACAGTCCTGGGTGATTCACCTGACTCCTCAGTTGCTGACTGGGAAAGGGAAGCAAAGGATGACATTGCACATTTGTCAAAAGCATCCTAGGGCGGATATACCTGAGGGTCTTAGAAGAACCCTCAGAAGAACCTTCAGTGCATATTGGCCATTTTCCATACCCTTGTGTTGAAGGCCATGGTCAAGACTGGATTGATCCTCCCTGGAACACCGTCTGACCCTGCATTCTTCCCTTTGTTTCTCTTCTGTCCAGAGGAGCTGGAGAGCAGATGTGGAAAGCCTGTGAGGGTTGTATCTCCTTGGGGCCATCTCCAACCCCAAGATTTGTATTTAGAAGCTCATTGAACTGGAGAGGAATGAGCTTCAAGTGTCAGCCTCTGGAGATGTGAAACTATTAGAGCTAATGGCGGTGCCAATTAGCATAACTACTGCACACACAGAGTGAGCTAGGCATGGTGCTAAAGGGTTTGTGTGCATTTTCTTACCACGAGCTCTGTGAGACGCTTTATGATGTCACTTTTCGTGTGGGGACGGTGAGGGTCAGAGAATGTCAACAACGCTGCCTAGGGCACACAGCTCTAGAAGCTGAAACCAAAACTAGTCATGGCTCTGATGCTCGCTGTGGAGAAGGGGCCGGTAATCAGTCATGTGATAAAATGATAACTTGTTCTTAAGGTGGCTTCTGTGGAACAGCTTTGTGTCCATTCAAGAGAAGAAAAAGAAGAGGAAGCCAAGTGTGATAGAGACTTGGGAGCACTTAGACCTGTGGTGGCATGTGGGAAAATCTCTGAGGACTGCTTAGGGTTCAGGGAGAGGTGAGGGAGGGGAAGGCCTGGGAGAAGGTTTGTGTAGCCAAGGCAGGGAGGGAAAACATTGCATCTGTTTCAGGGACATCAAAAGACAAAGGAGTTACCTGTCTTGAATTGTATTTGGAGGAAGGGGAAACTGAAGCACAGAGAAATAGCAGCCTTGGCTAAGGGCAGTGGCTTAGAAGCAGGGTCAGAATAGGAAATGCCATTCACGGGACTCAGAGCTTCTGCAGGGTGGACTCTCATGTCCATCACCAATAAAGAAAAGTACCTCTAGTCCCTGGGGGATCTAGGCCAGCCAGACACTCAGCCATAGCCAGGGCTCAGAGGATGGAGATGTGGGGACTGTGGTAGCAGAACAATGTCCCTTTCCCTTCCCTTCCCTTTCCCTTCCCTTTCCCTTCCCTTCCCTTCCCTCCCTTTCCCTCCCCTTCCCTCCCTTTCCTTCCCTTCCCTCCCTTTCCCTTCCCTTCCCTCCCTTTCCCTTTCCCTTCCCTCCCTTTCCCTTTCCCTTCCCTCCCCTTCCCTTTCCCTTCCCTCCCCTTCCCTTTCCCTTCCCTTCCCTCCCCTCCCCTTCCCTCCCCTCCCCTCCCCTTCCCTTTCCTCCCCTCCCCTCCCCTCCCCTCCCCTTCCCTTCCCTTCCCTTCCCTCCCCTCCCCTTCCCTTCCCTTCCCTCCCTTTCCCTCCCCTTCCCTCCCTCCCCTCCCCTTCCCTTTCCTTCCCTTCCCTCCCTTTCCCTTCCCTTCCCTCCCTTTTCCTTCCCTTCCCTCCCTTTTCCTCCCCTCCCCTCCCCTCCCCTTCCCTTCCCTTCCCTCCCCTCCCCTTCCCTTTCCTCCCCTCCCCTCCCCTCCCCTCCCCTCCCCTCCCCTTCCTTTCCCTTTTCCTTTCCTTTCCCTTTTCCTTTCTACTCTCTTCTCTCTTCTCCTCTTTTCTTCTGAAGCAGTGCTACACTCGAGCCCAGGCTAGCCAAGGCTGGCCTTAGATGTATAGCAGTCATCCTATTTCAGCCTTGATCTGCCCACAGTCTAATCCACAGACAGCTGGAATAATTCCCAAGGTTTAAGATGTTGGCAAAAGACAGTGTCTGTGCACCACACCCAGATTTCTTTCCCCTCCTCCTAGGGATCAGGTTACTCCCTTGCCCTCCCCCCTTTTTAATATTTCATAATCTCTCTCACCAAACAATAACAACATGTGAGATGAGTTTAGAATCCGTGAAGCAGAAGATAATAGAGAGTGCTTATCACAGACTGGACTGCTCCGTGATTGGTTCTCCTTTCTTCCCTGATTCTGTATTTCTCATCTTGCCTCCCTCCCGCCCCTTAAGACACCTGGCTGTAGACAAGTCTTTGGAAGCCTGAAAGGCAGCCAGGAGAACCTACCCCAACCTGCCTGCTGCCTGGCACCCTTCTGCCAGCTGAGTCTCTGGGATTTCCCTTCTTCTCCTTATCTGCCTCACAGCAGCAGTTGCTGGTGGAAAGTGAATGCTCCTAACTCCACCACAGCCAAGTTCTAGGTCTCTGGCTCTTGATCCCCAAGAACAACCTCTTATACGTTTAGAACCAATGGAGTCAGGCTAGCTCTGTGTGTGCGAGTGTAGTTGTCATGACCTTGAAGAGATACTCTTAGAGTTTGGAGCAATATTCGTAAGTAGAGCAGGTGCTGAGGTTGGGTCTATTGTAGAATGGGAGTCGTTTGTAGACAAAGGTAAGGGATAATAAATAAGAGGCATCCGAGAACGTCCCCTGTTTGTGGGTTTAAAGGTAATCATCAAGTTAGTGATACGAATAGGACCTTTTCTTCCTTTGTGGAAGAGAAAAGCAGAGAAGGTACACATTAATTAATTAGTTAGTTAATTAGTGATGTATTTAGTCAGCATTTGCACACTGAGTATCTATTCTGGTGGAGGACACCAGAGACACAGCATAGGATGAAGTGAATGGACTCTTTCCCTTTTTGATTGTGATCCCAGCCTTTAATGGCTGGCCATCTCTCCAGACTGAATCTTTCCCTTTATTGGGTCCTTCATTCTTTTGTGATATGGGGTATGGAAAGGAACTGGCAATGAGCAAACAAATCTAACACAGCTCCTAGACAATGAGGAAAACAACCAGGCAAGGGGCTGAAGGCCTGGTAGAAGGAATCTGTCTGTACATGGACCATCATTCTAGGCCTGGATGGCACTAACATCAAGTGGTTTTTCTTATAAATAGATGGGTCTTTATTCACAGAACCAGGTTTGCTTCATACAGAAGAAATGTTGTCCAGGTCAGTACCTCACAGGGGAAGGTCCAGAGTGAGGTTCTTCAAAGCTCCACACGAGGAACCTGTGTCCATCCTTCTAAAGTGTGGGTGGGCAATATCTTCCAGAGGTCAAGGCCAGATTGGTTATATGTTCTAGCACTTCAGTCTGCCTGCAGAGAACAAGGGTCATGAACTATCTCTTATGGAGGTGGTCAGGCATTGTCTTGACTCTTGCAGAAACACCAAGATTTCTAGGGTTCAGTTTCCCAGTATGGCTATTCCTCACGACAGGCTGTATCATATGTGATCTATATAAGTAATTTACTTATGCCTCATAGATATCCTTCAAAGACCACCTCATGGTTGATTGAACACAGTTTTATCAGATAATGCTTTTGCTTTGGAAACTGAGATTCCCCTAAATGACACTGCCTTTTAGTATTCCTTTAAGTTGATGGTGTTAAACAGTAGTAAATGGACTGGGGAGGTAGCCCAATTGGTAGAGCACTTGCCTGGTACTTGTGAAGCCTTGGGTTCCACCTCCACTTCGTAAAATAGGCATGGCGGTACATGTCTGTAATCTTAGCATGTTGGGGGGCAGAGGAAGTTCAGAACCATCCTTGGCCACATAGAGAGTTCCAGGTCTATACGAGATATTATGTGGCCATACTTATCTTGAACACACGAAATCTAACCTGATCTTAGAAACTAAGCAGGGTTGAGACTGGAAACCAACTGAATGGATACAGGGGACCCAGTCTCAAAAATCAAAGCAGTAAGAGAACAAAACAAAACTGAAGAAAACCCCAAACCAAGCACCAGCCCCCTCCAAAGCCCCCAAATTAGAAATTATTTGAGGACTTTTGCTTACCCATTGTCCTTCAATCATATAGAAGGATTTATTGAAAACCTTATAGTTAGGGGACACTGTTCAAGGCACATGTTTAAATAGGACAGAGACAGTTGCCATTCTCCACCGTCAGACACACCTGAGTCAACAGGCAGTTGAAATATGAGGCTGAGAGAGAGGAAAGAACTGGAGCTGCTGGATGAACTATTTTTCTGTTGCAATGATAAAACACGGTGACCGAGGCAACTTCCAGAAGAATTAACTTATTTCGGCCTATGGTTTTAGAGGGAAAAGAGTCTATTATAGTTGGAAGGCAAGACAAGAAGGCAGGCATGGGCAGCAGAGTCTGGAAGTTGAGAGCTCATGTCAAGTAGAAGCACATAGCCGAGAGCAAACTGAAGTGGTATGAGGCTTTAAACCTCAAAATCCACCTGCAGTGACGTACCTCCTTCAGCAAGAATACACACCATCTAGACCCCCCTCAACAGTGCCACCATCTGGGAACAAAATTCTCAAATATGTGAGTCTATAGGGTACATTCTCATTCAATTCACCATGGATGTAAAAAGACAAAGATCAGGGATGGCTTCCTGGAGGAAGTAACTGACTGCATGAAGAGTTTGGGGGATATTTAATTCCTTAAGGAAGAGTTGAGGCAAACCTGGTTCTCAGAAGAAGGGAGTATGTATACTAGGGCTCACATCTGTAGGTGGGGGAGAGGTGAAGTGTGAACTATTAGTGTGCTCAACCTGTCACAACAACCTAAGTGTTTACTTATGACTCTAAAAGCTAAAAGTTCAAGACAATGATGTGGGTAGTTTCTTTGGAGATCTTTCATTTTGCTACCGTCTTCTCTTGTCTTCTGTGACTGTGCCCCAATCTATTTTATTTTATTTTATTTTTATTTTATTTTATTTTATTTTATTTTATAAGAGTACCAGTTTTCTTGGAGGATAACCCATCTAAATGGTCTTACTTTGACCTAGTTGTCTCTTTAAATTGTCTGTTTCCGAATACAGCTATGTTCTGAGGTGCCAAGGTTGGGCATGTAAGAGTTGGAGGAATGCAGCTCAGCCTGTAAAGGATGAGTAGTGGCTTAGTCAGCGGTGAGGGTAGCCCTCATCTGGAGTCACTAAAGAGTCCCAAGAGAACAGCAGGGCTCCTGGTCCCTTCCACAGAGTCCCTAGGGCAGGAAGGAAAAGTTAGAGATGGCCTGAGAGATGGATTTAGAGGTTGTTGGGCTGAGGCAGATATGAGAAGGTTGAAGCACAAGACATTCTGATAGAGCACCTACTGGGGCAAGTCAGAGCCTGTGGGTGCTCCATGGAAAACTTCACAGAGATTTCGATCTGATGTAGTAAGGGTCCATGGTAGGTCTCTGTGCTGGTTTGATGGGCCTGGGGTGCAATATAGCCAGGTTGCCCCCATTGGAAGCAGTCTGGGTTGGGGACACGGATGGGAACTTATCTGCTGTGGGTGATTTGGGGAGCCTTGGGTTGAATGAGGAAGGAGACTAGCCGTGAGGTTTGCTAGGGAGCTTACAGTGCTTCATACTGACACTGGAGATGTGTGTACCAAATGACTAACACCTCCGCTTCATGGTAGGAAGCTCAGTTAATTATCTAGTCGATGGTCTCTTGTCTGAGGAGCCTTTGGGGTCTGGGAATGGTAAGGAACTTTGGGTATCTTGGGTGTTTATTCCCTTCCCAAGATCTGAGGGAGTTTAATCAGTCCTTGTTGCCTGATGAGTCACTAAATGCCCTCTTAGATGAGTCACCTGAGGCCCCCTCCAGGGAAGGACAGTGGAGCTCTTGGAGGAAGAACAAGCACATGCTTATTTATCTGAGGAAGAGAGAAGAGGGACGTGTTTTCCTAGCCAGTGAGAGCCCCCAGTGTTCTGTCGCAGTGTCCTGACACAGGCATGTATTGTGACATCAATGGATGGAGAGCGCCAACTGGGCTTGAGGGTGTATGATGTGTACTTTTAGTTGTGGTTACAGATTTGTCTTTGAAAATGTCTTTGTTGTGCTGCTTTCAGAAAGACAGCAGCTGACATTTATAGAATCCTCAGTAGCTTCCAGACAATGCACAAAGCACCTGACGTGCATTGTCTTGATTCATCTCTTCAGGCAAGCACCTGGGTTTCTCCAGAAATATCAAAGCACAGAGAAATAAAGCTTTGCCCAAGGTTGGACAGTTTCTAAGCTGCAAGGGCCAAGGTGGAGCCCGGCAGGCAGATGTCAGGACTCCCACAACCCATCACTACGCCATGTAGCTGCCTATGTGGTTGCCATCTTGTGTGTTGGCTCATGGAGGTGGTTTCATGGTCAAACACTCCTGGGTCTCATTCTAGATCCTCCAGTCACAGGTGACAAGATGAAAGGAACTGCATATTCATCTCTCTTCTTCGTTCTGTAGGATGGGATTGCAGTGCCTCCTAGATCAGAGTTTTGGGGTGAGTTTGGTGAGGATGAGTAGATAAAGATTGTAAATCACCTAGACCATTCTTGGAATGCTGAGAATGCTTGTTGTAGATGGTCTCTCCCCCAGATGACTGTATAAGTATCCGTCCCACCCCACACTGTCCCCTTTGTGCTGTTCGGTGGTGGCATTCCTTTCATAAGTACTTGATTTAGAGCCCCAACTCCTGAACCAAAGAACATCTTAGCAATTGCCTTAGCCAACAGAATGTGATAGATCCCTCTGACATGACCTCTGAGAGGAAGTGATTGAGAATCTGGGGACATGTCCCCAGGGAACCAGGAGGTGGAATGTGAAAAGTCTTTTGGCCCTATAACCATTGTGTTAGAGTTCATGAGGAGATCCCACAAAGGGTGACATCCAAAGAGAGCCAGCTCTTCTTGTCCTAGCCCTTTGCATCTTCCCTTCGTAGGCAGCATCTGGAGAGTAAAGCGCCTCATCCTGTCTGTCAGCCTCAGACCTAGCCCTAGCCTCAGCTTTAAGCCATCTCACATGATTCTGAATGGAGCAAAGATAAACATGCCCTACCAAGATTTCAGGTCTGCAAGCACATAGACCTTTCTGGGTCAAGCCTTTACATCTATGGGATTCTTTTTTATTAGTTCCTTGAGAATTCTGTATAATGTGTTTTGGTCACATTTACCTTCCCCTGCTCTGCCCAGATCTACATGCACTTCTCTCTCCCCTTGCCCATCTTTGTCCTTTTTTATTTTATTTTATTTTAAACATATCAAGTCTATTTGCATTGCTCGTAAGCTCTTGAAAGTGTGTCTATCCAGTGGGCATGACAAACCTATAAGGTTATAACCTTAAAGAAAACTGATGCTCTCTCTCCTAGGTATCAATTACCTAGAGCTCTCTGCTAGGGGCTGGATTTCATACCCATTTCCTGTCATTATGCTGGAATTTTATCTGACTTGAGCTTGCAAAGGTCTTGTGCCTACTGCCACAACAGCTGTGTCGTGCGTAAGTGCAGCTGTCCTATTGCGTTGAGTGATTTTTTTTTTTAATGCAGCACTGAGGCGCAGTAAGAAAAAGGGATTCAGGTTCACACAGTACTAGGTAGGGGAACAAACAAAAGCGTACTCTACATATATTCAAAGCCTTTCCTTCAACCAGTGGGCAGTGTGGTCCTTGGCAAGGATCTCAGGCCCTCAATCATCTCATCGGTACGATATGGACTAACTTCTTCATCGGTATGATATGACTTTGGAAGGTTATGGAGACAGTAAAATAGAACAGTTCATCACTACTGCGTGGCAAAGCCCTACGGTTTGCCTATGTTGGGGTTTCAATTCAGTCTGACCCCAGGCTACAACCCATTAAACGAGAGTCCATGATATTCTCACCAATTCCTGAAATGTGTACCAGATAGGAACACCCAGGTCTACCTCAGTGCTCATGGTAGGGCATGATTTCTGGCCTCCTGTCTATTCTATGTTCCTTGGTGGGTGGTGCTCTGTGCTGCAGGCTGTATCATCACTTCTCTTTTATGAGCACAGCTCAAGATTATGTTGGCTTTTTTGGCAGTCACCTCATGGTGTTGACTCATCCTGAGTTGGCAGTGAAAACCCTGGAGTGTTTTTTACCACATGTGCTAGCATCCAGCTGCATTGGATTGGCACAGCCAGGGTTGGCACAGGGGGAGACTTAGGAAGCCAGTCTGCTGAGCCGTCTGCCTTCTTCCCTTTGGTTCCCTGTTATACCTGCCTGGTTAAGAGCCAAGGTGATCGGCTGGGTCCCCAGAGACATCCTGGATCCTTGTAATATGTCTTCCCTTTCCCCTTTGCGTTAGTTTGAGTGCCTGACTGGTACTGAGCTTGATAAAGGAGTACAGAAAGACTGACCTCTGGTCCGCATGTCTAGGAGGAAAGATGGGGTCAAGATGCCAGAGAATAAGTCTGAGAAAGGCATCATGGGGGACTTAGTGCCATCTGCTCACCTGTTTCTAGCTCGAGTGACTGCAGCGGCATCATTGGACATGAACTGTCTGCTGAGTTTGTATATGGCCTTGAGATGATAAGTTTTGATTGTCAACTTAATGCAACTTAGAATCATCTGCGAAGAGAGTCTCCATGAGGCATTGTGTAGATCAGATGGACCTGTGGCTGTGTGTGTGTGTGTGTGTGTGTGTGTGTGTGTGTGTGAGCGCACATGTGTGTATTGATTGTTTTAATCAACGTATGAAGATCTAGCCTGAAAGTGGGTGGCATCATTTCTTTTCCTTAGTGTTTGGCCCTGGCTGTAGAGGAAGTGAGTTGAGTCCCAGGCAGTTCTATCTCTTTATTCTAGGCTGTGAATGTGATGTGGCTAGCTGCTTTGGGTTCTTACCTCAACTTCCCGCAGCAATGAACTGTAACCCGGAACTATAAGTGAAAGAAGCCCTGCCTCCCACAAGTTGCTTTTGGTTCCGGTACTTGGTCACAGCCATAGAAATGAACCTGGAGCATGCCTGGACTTGATCAGCAGCCACCTTACTAGGACAGAGGACAGAGCTGGAGGAGGGGGCCATGTTCTCAGAAGACTTGGGCTTTTTGCAGAGGTGGTTCAGGTCTCTCCAGACTCCACCCAACCCACGTTTTTTTTTTTTTTTCAATTTGCCCACAGGGATCAAATCATTTTTTTTTTTCTTGTCTACTTTCTTGCTGGGCTACAAGTTCTCTAAGTGACTGCCTTACTTGGTCATACTTGTCTGTGCTACACACAGCACTTGCTCAGCTAGTCACTGGGCTGTCAGTGTGCCTATAGAATTCTGGGTGACTGAGTGTAGTCTTGGGGTCTTGGGCTTTAACAGCATTTCTTCTGCAGTCGCTGCTGAAATCCTGACTCTGGTGGACAGGAGGTCACCAGGGGTTCTTCTTAGGCACTGTGAGGTACACGGTCAAACAGACACTGGTATATCTACAGTTCTCTGCAGAACAGTATCAAAGGACTGTGATGATGCGGTCAAAGGCTGAGCCGCCTCTGTGTGTTCTGCTACCTTGTCCTTGAGTCCTCCAATTATGTCTTATTGATCTCCAGCATTCCCCTATCACTCCCCAGCCCGAGGCTCCCGTTCTATTCCGAGAACGGGAAGCTGTACTCTTAAAGATCCTTATTTATCTATGCCTAAATATTCAAAGCTCGAAATGAATCAGCAACTTCCCTCTTCCTCCTCCTCCTTCTTTCATGTCATGTCTTCCTTCGGGCCAGGTTGAACAAAAATGGGGAGTTGTCCCACAGGAGGAATGAATACTACAAATAAAAACCACATTGTTGAATACCTTAAAGTATTAGCACCTTAGACAATTGACAGAAACTTGCACAAGAGAGACTAGGCCAATCGGAAGAATTTTTTTTCTCAGCACTGTAGGGAGGGGAGGCCAGGAGGTAGATAGAGCAAGACCAGAGTGGAGACACATCAGAACCCTGGAGGAAAGGGCTTTGTGCCAGTCAGTTCTCTTATTTTTTATAACAACTTGAAAGAGGAAAGAGATATTTTGACTCATGGTTTCAGTGTTTTCAGATTGCGGTGGCCTGGCTCTGTTACTTCTGGGTCTAAGGTAATGAAAAGCATTTTGTCAGGGAGAGTGAAGTAAGTCATAGCTTCATACTTATTGTAGCCACGAAGACAAAGCTAGAGAGATGACTTGGTTGTTAAAAACATGTACTGCTCTTGAAGAGGACCCGTGTTGGGTTCCTAGCATTGGGCAACTCACAGCTGCTATTCACCCCAGTGCTCTAGGAGGATTTGATGCCCTCTTCTAACCCTGTGGGCATTGCACTTAAATGCATACACACAGAATTCAAAATAAAAGTAAAATATTTTTTAGAGGGGAGAGAGGGGAAAGTGTTGTAAACAAAATAGACCCCTCCAGTGCATGCTTCCTGTGACCTATGCCTCTAGCCTATTAAGTTATAAACCCATAATGGGTTAATTCACTGATAAGGTCAGGGCCCTCATCATCTAATCAACTTCCAATTAAGGCCCAAGGTCCCATGCTAAACACTGGTGGACTAGGGAACCCTTAAATACATAGACATTGGTGGGGACATTTCAGATCCAAATTTCACAGGCTCGAACTGCTTTACCTTTATCTGGGCTGAAGTAGATCAGCAGTGCCTCACTTTTAGCATCTACTCTATTGTTTTTAGGTTGTATTTCCTTGCTTTTGTTTGCTCCCTTCCCTTTCTTTTCCCTTCCTTTCCCTTTCCTCCCCTCCCCTTCCTTTGCTCCCTCCCTCCCTCCTTCCCTTTATCCCTTCCTGTTTTTCTTTCCCTTTCCTGGCCTCATCTTCCTCCCCTCCCTCTCTCTCGTTGACACAGTCTAGCCCTGGCTAGCTGCAAACTTGCTATGTAGCTAAGGATGCCCTTAAACTTCTAGTCGGTCCTCTTGGCTCTACCTCCAAGTGCTAGGATTCTAGGCATGCCTCACCACATCTGATTAGTGCAATGCTGGGGACCACACTCAGGCTTTGTGCATGCCAGGCACTAACTCTACAAATTGAGCTACACCCCCAGCCCTCTGGATTTTAATGCTTTGTCAGACATATGTATGGCATATACTCATTCAGCCCTACCCACAGCCTAAGTGTACCAACTAGAAATACTGCCATTTAACTACCAGAGGACACTATTAAAAACATACGAATAAGAGGGTATCACAGATCTATAATGAGCCTCAGCATATTTGCGTTCTGTGACTATCGGGACATCCTGATACTCTGGCCTCTGCTTTTTCTCATTCGCTGAAAGCCGAGAACTAATATTCTTGAATGTTACTCTCCAATAGGAAAGACAGTGGCCGGTACAGGACAAGTATCTTCCTACCTGTGCTTCACCAGTTCTACTGGGGCCAGATCCCCCAGTATAAGCATAACTCAGGGAAATGGCTGTGTTGTTTAGGCAGATATCATACAATGTTCACATGGGGCCATGGACCACCTTAACGTTAAGGTATTTTGTTTGCAACTGCTCTGACTTTAATGTATCATTTGAATATTGAATCAATAAGACTAAGAATGGAAGTTCTTTTGCAGGATCAACCTGTGTGGCAGCTCACCCAACACATCGTTGTCTGGTGTTGTTACTTAAGAATGTCGGCATCAGGTTCGGTGCTTTGTCTTTGGGAAACACTGCTTGGTTTCCATTTGTAGCGAGCACAGTTCTCTTGAAGTAGATGTAGGGGAGCTTCCCAAGGTGTAGGCAGAGGTAAGGGAACAGCAAGGGAAGATAGTGTACCACTAGAGCTGGAAATTGCTAGAAGTTTTACCTTTACAGGGCCGAAGTGGCTAAGGAAGTTAGGAATGACTGGTGGCAATTGTAGTGGTTGTAAGACGAGATGTGTCACAGGCCTCAGTAGAGAAGGAGGCCTCCGACGACAGTGCCACCTCGGCAGACACACGTCTTGAAAGCACTCTCATTTTCCCTGCTTCCCTGTTAGTGTACTGAGCTGCTGAATCTAATCAGAGTTCAGAGGTCAGGAGATCCAATTTCAGATCCACCAGCGTTCTCCTCTCTGGGCTCCCAAGCGCACTGGTCACAGAGGGATCTGGGAGCAAGAAATGGAAAGACCCAAGCTGTGTGCATTTCGTTTCTTCTCTGATGCTGTGATGAACTAAGTGCAACCAAGTGCAATCCAGAGGGGACAGGGTTTACCATGCCTTACAGCTCCAGAGGTGACCCAGTCCATCATGTAGGGAAGGCATAGCATCGGGAGCATGAGACTGACCTAGCGATCAGGAATCAGAGTGAGAACAGGGAGGGGCCCATGTTACCAAACCTCAAGGCTTGACCCCGAGTGAAGTACTTCCTCCAGTAAAGCTTTACCTCAGAGAGGCTCCATAACCTTCCTGCACAGCACCACTGACTGAGGAACAAGTGTTCACACTCTCGAGTCTATGGGGGTCGTTTCAGCTTCATTCCATAACACTCTGCTGTATGCCTCTCGAGAGCATGCTGCCCCCATATATCACTTGTTCTCTGGGCTAGGAGATTCAACATGGGTGAGTGCAGAGTTCAGCGTGCTAAGGACTATATCCAGCTTACCAGTGGCTCTGTTCCCAATACTTACTCTTGTGCCTGGCTGGTGATAGGGTGCAATGTACTTAGAGTGTGAGTGCCTGTATAGGTCTGACTCCCCCATATTAGCCATTCTTAGGAGGTCTTCGGGGCAGTGGATAACCCGGTATTCTGCTTGAACCAAAGGGGATTATATATGATTCATCCATATCCGTGACTGAGGTCGGGCACGGATCTTAAGCGTAGGACACTTTGAAAGCACTTGGCTGTTCATTCCTTGGTACCAAGTTTATATCAGAATTCAAATTTCAAGTTCATTAAATTCAGCAAGATGTCTTTCTTCCTCAAGGGTATGCTAGAATACCATTTCTTTTCTCCTGCCTTGTTCCCACCGTGTCCCAATATCACAGCATCTGTTTCATTTCTTAGTCCCTTGCTCAAGATGTAGACTGTGGCTAATCAGAGACGGCTTGAGGATTTGCCTCTCAATGCTTCATGAATAATTTTAGGACTCATGATGCTGGAGCAGGAGGATTGCTGCAAGTTTAAGGCCATCTTGAACAATATAGTGAGTTCTAGTGGGATCCATAGTGAGACCTTGCTTCAGAACACAGTGAACAGACTGACATTGAAAATACAGACAGAACATGCCTTGCCTTTCTCTCCATCTTTTTTTTTTGTTGTTGTTGTTAAATTCTCTCTTTAAGGTAAGCAGAAGGCATATCCATCATTTGCACTCAAAATGCCAGAAGGAACATTCCAGACTTATCAGGCCAATGACCACCTCCCGTTCACGTATGACCGGAGTGCTCTGTAGCTGTAGGGTTTGGGTTTGAACTCTTCCTAGTTGTATGAGTTTAGACAAGGTCCATCTCCTCTCAACCTCAGTTTTCTGATCTTTAAAATGGAAATATTGGACGGGATCAAGTAGCATAAATAATTTCAAAGCATCCCTGACTCATGATGAGCATTTGTCAAGCAGCAGTCTCATGCATACAAGCAACTTGAACAGAAAAAAAAAAACAAAAGAAAAAACAACAAACAAACTTGAGAGAATCATACTGTGTTAAAGAAAGGAGAAAGAAATCAGAAAGCATGGATGTGTAGGGCTGAGTTCTGTGGCTTCTCAGGATTGTCTGTGTCTGGCCACCCATGCCAGGTGACCCAGTATGGAGAGAACAACTCTGGAGCTGTGTATAAAGGGGACACTTAGAATGAGCTCCTGCATTTTCATTTTTCAAGAAAGCATAGAGGTCAGTGGATGTGTCTGGTTTTCTTTTCGTTTCGTTTTGTTTTCTTTTAACTTTTCTGGGAAAGATCATGAGTTCATTGGCCCTAAATAAGCTTAGTTCTCTGCAGTTTCCCACAAGGAAATTAAAATTTCAAGTCCTGCACAGAAGCTCTCACTGATGGAATCATAGCTGCCATCACTGTCCATCAGTGGGAGCCAGGAGGATGCGATTCCATAGCAAAGGAGGAATACTCCTCCCCTGACCTCCCTTCAATACTTTTTCACACTCATGAATGCAAGGTAACAAACACACTCAAGCAGGCATTTGCACAACTGCACACACAGAAGCAAACAAATGGCTGACCCAGGGATATATATTTTTAATATTGTGTGTGTTCAGTATGTGTGCATGCCCATTTTGTGCACAAGTGTGCTCTTACATGTGAAAGCCAGAGGTTAAAATCCAAGTGTCTTCCTTGATTGCTCTTTGCCTTGCTCCTCCCCCGCTCATCCCCTTTACCCTTCTCTTCCTGACTGGCTAGACTGGTTGACCAGTGAGCTCATGTCCAGCTTTTTCATGCATGCTGGGAAACTCAAGTTCTTATGCTTGTACGGCAGGTACATTAACTGCCTTAGCCATCTTTCTCAGGGGTCATTTTCATCCATAATTATTTTTTAGAAAGGAATTTCAACCCACCCATTATAGGTGTACCTACTTAGCCCAACCAGGGAACTGAGAAAAGAGATGAAGAGGGGGGATGTTATCATCATGGTTGTATTCCATTCATGCCTTCTAGAATATTCTGAAGCAAAAGAAATTGTCAAAAAGCTACCAACAACTCATTGAAGTAATAGGCTTTAAAAAGGATTCCGTCAAGAAACTGCTAGAGTGTGCTTTCTTTAGTGTTTCGATGTGATTTTTGGAAGTTCCATAGGTAATCAATCTCGTTTAGGAGTCAACCAACCTTGCTCTGAGCCACTGTACGATTTGATTATTGGGTTTTCCCCTTATGAGTAGTGACTTTTTGAGCCGTTTTTTCTAAGTCTTCAGAAACCCACATGAAATGAGGCTGTGTTCAGCTGAATATGACGGAGATCAGACAACAGAGTTGAAACAGAAGCTGGTTTTGTCCATGTAATTCAATGCTCAGAGGTGGCAGCCCACGGTTGACACAGTCAAAGGACTCTTCTGCCTGACTGTTTTACCAGTTACTTTTCTCATGACTGACAAAAGCTCCGTAAGGCAGGAATGCTTTGCTTTGGCTCAGTTTGAAGGGAAGTAGGGAAGTAGTAGGGAAGGCATGGCCACAGGACTTGAGGCAGCTGGTCACTACATCTGGAGTCAGGGAGCAGGGAATGATGAGTATTGGGTCTCAGGTTGCTTTTTGTTCCTTTTCCTTTTAAAATTCACTTTACATCTCCATCACAGCCTCCTTCCCTCTCTTCTCAGTCCCACCCTTACAAATCCCTCCTCCCATTGCCTCTTCTTTTTCTCAGAGAAGGGGAGCTCCCCTTGGGTACCACCCCACCCTGGGGCATTTAGACTCATCCTCTAGGCACGTCCTCTTCCACTGAGGCCCAACTAGGCAGTTCAGGTAGAGGAAGAGGGTCCAATGGTAGGCAAGAGAGACGGAGACAGCCTCTGTTGCATCCACATGAAGACTAAGCTGCACATTTGCGACAAGTGTGTCAGGGACCTAGGTCCAGCTCCTGCATGTTCTCTGGTTGGTGGTCCAGGCTGCCATGGTCCCAGGTTAGTTGACTCTGTGGGTCTTCTTGTGGTGTCCTTGACCCCTCTGACTTGTTCACTTATATCACCCACCCCCATCTTCCAGAAGACTCCCACAAGACTGACGTTTGGCTGTGGGTCTCTGCATCTGCTACTGGATGAAGCCCCTCAGGAGACAGCTCTGCTAAGTTCCTGTCTGCAAGCATAACAGTGTCATTAATGGTGTCAGGGGTTGGCTCTCTCACATGGGATGAGTCATAAGTTGGGGCAATATTGGTTGGCTGTTCCCTCTGTCTCTGCCCCATCTTTTTCCCTGCACATCTTGTAGGATTTTTTCCTTTTATTTAATCTGAAATCCCAACCCCAGATGGTACTGCTCACAGAATACATTTTCTTACCTGTTACAGTTTAATCAACTTGAGGGAGGGAAATTTTTTTTTAGCTTATAGTTCCATGTCATAGCCCATCGCTGAGGAAAGCCAGGGTAAGAACTTAAGCAGAGTGCTAGTTATGACCCTGCTCACAGGATCATGCTCAGCTAGTTTTCTTATGCTGTGCAGGCCCAACTGCCTAGGAATGGTGCTGCCCACAGTGGGCTGGGCCTTCCTATAAACTCTTATAGATCTGGCCACAGGCCAATGTGATACAAGCAATTCTTCAGTTGAGATTCCCTCTTTCTAGTTGACTTGAAATTGTGTTAAGTTGATAATAAAAACTAACCAGGATACCACCTCAATAATCTTGTCTAGAAAATCCCTCACAAAAATGTCCGGAAGCTTGTTTCTTCAATTGTCCCAGATTCTTTCTAATGGACAATCAGCATTAACCATCACACTGCCCAAGCTTTCTGGACCACAAATGGCTGCTTCAGTTGGAAGAAATATAGGCGAAAGGTCAAAAAATGAAGGGAAACTGAAAAGATGAGCCCAATGCACTTGTCTGTGTTGAAGAGCTTTCTGGAATATCTCAGCGGCTACATTTTACTCCTCACTGGTCACAAGCCTATGCAAATGACCAGCTCTAATGGAAGTTAGGGTGTCAGTTATTTTACTTCAACACGAGTTTCCCTAAAAGCCTTGAGCTCTTGTAAGGAACAAGGCAGGGAGACCTCATTAGTATTTGTCACACTATCTTGGCAAAATGTGGAAAGGATTTGCTGAGATAATTCACATTAAACAACTGGCTGAATGCCTGACATACAGTAACTATTACTATTTAGTGGTGTTACCCACATCTGAGAGGCTCTCCTCAGGAGGAAGCAAAGTAGATACTCTTCTTGGTATTCTGGGTCTCCTCCAGCCTCTGTCACCTCCTGACTGGATCTGACTCATGATTCTGACTCACATAATCCCATCTTTCCGTATCTTCTCTCATGGCTGTGCTTCTCAGAGGCACCACCTGCTATTTTGGAAACCTGTAGCAGGAAATAGCTCTATCGTTTAAATGTAATTATATATATATATATCCTTCATGAATACGTCTATATCTGTGTGTTTTTCTCCCAACCAGGTTACAAATTTCCACAGGGGAGGAATCATAGTTTATTTCCACATCCGTGCCTCAAACTCCTGGTTCTTGGTTCTTCTATACAAATACATTCCCATAATAGGCAGAGGACGGGGTTTTCCGCAGTTGCCAGCATTTGTCTAAGTTGGTGGAAGAACTGAGGGTGTAGAATCCAGGAGTTTGTTCACATACATAGGATTATGCCTCACTCTCTTTCAGACATTTGTTATATTTGGTTTTCAAAGCTAAGACAGCCAAGGTGTCATGAGATACGTGTGCCCCATGGAGACCCTCAGGATGAGGAAGGATAAAATGCAAGGTTTAGAATGCCTATTTGGACTCAAACATTCATGAATTCGCCCATTCATTCACGCCTCCATCCACTCACCTACCGACTGAACACCTGCCGTGTGCGCTACACAGTTTTGAGCATGGCTCCTTAGGCTTCCAATAGTCGTTTCTCTCTGGTTTCTTTAAAAATTTTTTTATTTACTTAAAATTTTTATTGTTTTTATTTTTGAGATTACAATATAACCACATCCTTTTCCCTTTCTTCCTTCTAAACATTATATATATATACATACACACACACACAGACACACACACACAGACACACACAAACCTGCTTAGTTTGTTTGTATGTATGTTTTCAGGGCTGACCATTCGTATTGGATAGCCAACTTGTATGCTCTTCCCTAAAGACAACCATTTCTCCCACTCTCAGCATCTCTTGTTGCCTGGAGTTCTTCCTGTAGCACTGAGGCCTCCTGGGCTTTCCCCCATTCCCTTCAGCCTGTCTGCTGTTGTTGTCTGTGCTAGCTCATGTTTAGTCATGCATGTTAGCAACACTTTATGGGTGCCACTTCTGACATTATGGGGAGACACAGCCCCACAACAAATTCCCTGATCCTCTGTGCCCTGTTTGCACTATTCTCTGAGCCTTAGGGTCTACAGTTGTTTTGTGGATCTATCTACTGGGACTATAATTTACAACTCGGCATTTTCATTGGTTGTTGATTTCTGTAACGGTTTCCATCTGTTGCAAAGACACGTTCCTTGAGGAGGGGTAAGGGCTTCCCTTATCTTTGGCTGTAAAGACAAATGTTCAGAATGTACTTACAGATTATGCTGGTTTAGTAAAGTCGTGATAGTGTGTTCTTCTCCAGGATCCATGGCTTCACTAGCTTGGAACTTTTCTAGTTCCAAGTGGAGTTTCTCGCTTGTTCAGAAGATCTTCATTAGAGAGCCATTAGTAAGCTCAGGGATGTGTGCCGCCTCTGTACCCTTAGAGTTACCGTGCCAGATTGACCGCTGTTGTGGCTCATGGGCATTATAGCTGGGTAACTGTTCCCTCCTTTGGAAGCTTGTGTGGCACCTTCTGGCACCACAAAAGATAGCTCTTAGGGAGGAGCATCCACGTTTCTTTGAATTTTTTTACCAATGGACTTTTGGGTTCATTCACATCAAAACCATCCCCTCAAGTTGACTTGGCCACATACATTCTATAGGGACTCCTATAGAGTAGTAATAAAGTACGAACATGAGTCATGACAATTATAGGTTGGAAAGTCCTACATTTTACTTCCCTACTTCTATTTAAGACATGTTCTGGTCCCCTGGGGGTCAAAAGTAAGCCTCTAGCTTCCTGCTGCACTTCCAGGTCAGTGGGAAGGAACCACTTTGTCTTCAAAGAAGAGTGGATCTTATTCCTCTAAATGAATCAATTCAGAGAACGACAATTGAGCTCCTCCTATGCTAGCATACTAACAATACCCAGCACCTGATAGGAAGTATTAGCCTTTGATTTTCATTGCTGAACTCAGGGCCCTGTGCATGTTAGGCAACTGTTTAAATACCGAGACATGCTCCCAGACTGAACATACCATATGAACAAATCAATTAAGTAGCCAAGCAAATATTTTACTTGATTAATTAGTAGGTTTAGATCAATTTTTGTAGACTGATAGAGCACTTGCTGTGTGCTAGGTCCTATGTGTAATTACTTAAGTGCCCATTCCCCTTAGACCCTTTAAAGTCATGTCTGTCCCCGAGAAGGGTAAGGATAGAATAATTATTCTGTGCCTTCTGCTTTGGGTTGAACCTGTGAAAGGGTCAGGGAGAACTGGAAACATAAAATAAGATCTGAAATTCCGGCAGATACCTTTTATTTATTAGGAAACCTAATACTATTTGAGATCATGTCAAAGATCAATATGAGGGTATTTTTAGGTGGAGAGGACCAGATATATCTCCTTTGCATCTGATCCTGAGTCCCCTCAGGTCGACATCATGGATGGGATATAAAAATACTCCCATGCTCCTTGGTAGAGAGAAGGGAAGTTAGGAAGTCAGAGCCAGATGCTTGCCATGGGACCCCTGTGATTTGGTTTGACATTATCACCACTAGCATTGGGCCACTCCCTAACAGTTGGCTTTGGACCCTACCTTTCATCTCCCCTGAAGGAACAGAAGCATCACAACTGCCCCTCCTCAGGATTTAAAATACTATGTGAAAAGTTGGAAGTATCCGAGCTTTGCTGTGATCCATTAAGGCAAGTGTAATTCCTCCTGTTAAAAGAATAGACTCTATTCCTGGCCCTTTGCAGAAACACTATGCTCTGATCTGCTCCAAAGGTTAATTCTTTACTAAGTCTGGTCTAGTGTCTTTAGAGTCAATGGAGCTGGACATGCCCATCACCTGGTCAGAGACCACTTCTCAGTAAAGTTAGTTTACCTAAAGGCATGCTCAGGATGTGGGAGGACTAATTATTCCCATAGTGAGATAACGACCTTATATATCCTAAAATCCCCTCCTCTGAGGCAATTGCTTATAATTTTTTCTTGCTAGGCATGTCTGCTTTTCTGAACTCTAACTAAAGATGCTTAACTTGTCCTTTCCCCTTTTTTGTTTATTTTTTGGGTACATACCCAAATCCTAAGCATGCTTGATCTAACCCTCTGCCTTTCCCAGTCTTTCTCTGAAGCTCTTTTTCTCTTCAACCATGCATACAGCTGCTTGTCAGCCTCCACTGATGAACCTGCAGATCTTTTAGACCCTAATTCAGAAAGGCTATTTCTCTTCCCCCTCTCTGTCTTCCTCCCCTCAGAGGCTTTCAGGGTTTAAAACTAACTCTCTCTGTTGTCTTTCTCCTAAACTCTAATTAAATGATCCTCAACCTTCAAGGTCCATTCTAAAATTCTTTTATTCATAAGATCAAGATCCCACCAAAGGGAATGCTGATTTCCTTAGTAACAGGAAGACATTACAGCAGAGTCTTTTGTACAGAAGAGCCAAGGCTGAAGCTTCAAAGGGAGGATGCTATAGGTCTTAGAATCAATAGAAATAAGCGGAGGTTGTACATAGAGGGGACAGTCTGTATACATGGTGCTGCAGTTACATCAGCCATGAATACTTTAGAAATGGACATAACCAGAGGATAAGCCGGTCCCTGGGCCTGAAGAAAAACCATTTCAGAGGAGGCTGCTCATGACTTTGACCTGGACCGGACAGCATGACAGGTGTTAGGTGGGGACAGATAACTTTGCCAAGAGGGCCAGATAATCTGGCCGAGAGGTCAGACAGGTATAAAAAGCCTTCTGGGAAATAAGCTGCTGTCTAGGGAAGAAAAGAAAGAGAAGGAGGAGGGAGAGAGCCTTCCATTTATTTGAAGAAACGACACAGAGAAAAGGGTTTTAGTCAGAGAGAGAAGTATTATGTAGACTTGGGGAGGAAGGAGGGTTAGGAGACCTAACTCCCTTTGCACTGACAGTGTTTCCGGAATTGTAAGAGTGAATTTTACATCGGTAACAGGAACTCAAGTTTAACACAGACTCAAATATTTCCTTTTCTACTCTTATTATTCTTGGCTTCCTCCTCAAAGGGCTTCAATCTGAAGTGGCTGCCAGGATGAAGGTGGATATTAAACTTATGAATAATGGCTGAGGTTTTGTCTGTCTATAGACTCCATATGTCCCCCAAGGGAGCATGTATTCATATTCATCTTTTAATCAGTGAAGAGGGTAGAGGATGACTCACCTGCTCCAGCTCAGAGAGAGCTCGTGGTACCCATGACTAGAGTGCAATAGGTTCCGTTTTCCCTTGGGTGTGGCCCAGGAAGCCAGAGGGTAGCATATGGGAGGGAGGCGATGGGACCAGAAGGGAGAGGGAGCCTCTATTCTCACCCAGACTCAGGCTCCAGTTCAGAAGGTCAACTTCCTTCTAAAACTCCCACTCCTAGATTCACAGGCTCACATACAAAGCCTGCCCTCACCACAAGCCTGGGAGGTGACCTTGCCAGAGGCTCTTTTCCTCTTCCTACAATTAGGAAGAGGGAAAGAGCTGGTGGAAAAACAAAAATGCAAACAGCAGAACCTCACTCTGGCAAAACCCTGGAGGCAAGGAAAGACTAACGGCTGCTTGGAGTTAGCAGAGATAGGCTAGCTGGGGCACAGAGAATTTTTAGAACAGGAAAACTGCTTTGTATGACCGCACAGCTATGAACACACATCATAATTTGTTAACTCATAGAGAGTACGTGGCACCAAAATGAGACTAAATGTAACTCTAGACTCACAGTAGAGAGGATACATCTAAGTGTGTTCAATTGTGGGGACCGCTGATAAAGGGAAGGGTTTTGCATATGTGAGAACAGAAGCTACCGGGGATTAGCTTTGCATCTCTCATCAATTTGCTGTGGCTCTGAAGAATATTAGGTTTTTAAACAACATCAGCAACAAAGTCACCTACTCTACTGAGGGCAGTAGTTGATAGTGTCACTGTAAAGTACGTTCAAAGCAATTTCTCCTTTATTCTTTTGTTACATCTCTCTCTCCCCCACCTCTGCCTCCTGACACCCCCCCCTGCCTCGTGTGTGTGTGTGTGTGTGTGTGTGTGTGTGTGTGTGTGTGTGTGTGCGCGCGCACAGGGATGTTGTTTTTCATATCATGTGGGTGTCAGAGGATACATCCTGGCATTGATCCTTGGGTTACACTTTATTTGAGGCAGGGTCTCTTGTCATTCACTTCCGCACGTGCCAGGCATGGGGGCCTGGTAGCCTCCAGGCATATATTGTCTCCATCTTTCATTTCACTGTAGAAGAGTTTGGGGAAGACCTCACTATGCTTCTGGCTTTATGTGGGTTCTGGGGATCTGCAATCAGGCCTTTGTGCTTGGACTTTAACCACTGAACCATCTTCCCAACCCTTTCCTGATTTCGTTCACGGCCAATGAGGCTGCTGGGAAATCGAAGTGGAGAGTTCCCTGGTGGGTAGGCCCAGAGTATGGAAATTCACTATACCGACTTTGAAACCCTATCACTTAAGAGGCAATTATTTATTGCAGAGACAATATATTGCTTTCACTCTGTTCCCCCAGGCACTGAAGAGTCCCCTCATAGATCAGGAGCTTTTGATGGAAGTCAGAGAGAAGCAGCAAAGCCAAGTTCAGACGACAGATCTGGATAAAGTCAAGAACAAAGATGGAAATCATGTAAATCAATGGAGAATGGGAAGACTTTGCCAAGTGCGATTTATATACAGATTTGCATAGCATTACAGAGCACCAGCCTTTACAAAGACCCAACGGTTACTCTATATGCTGAACTGCAGGACTTATTTCCATAGATTTTTCACAATAAGACTGAGACGCAGACGTTCTCCTCATTTAGCAGATGAGGTAACTGAGGCTCAAGGTAGAAGAAAACTTGATAAAAGTTACAGATTGAAGCCAGGTGTGGTGGGGTACGTCTGTAATTCTGGCACGTGAGAAGAAGAGACAGGTGGGCCAGGACTTCGAGATTGTTCTTGGCTATGCAGGGAGTTCAGGGCTAGGCTGGACCTTCTCTAATGAGATTCTTCTGTAAAGAAATATAGTCATGGATACTTCAAGTTTTCATTATTTCAGAAGTCAACAGGACTTAAGGTACTTCTCATTTTTTTTTCTACCCTTTGACCTAAAGAGTTAATCACTATTTGCTGCTCTAGTTGAAAAATGATCTTTTTAAAAAAGGAAAGTATGTTTAGGGAGAGTGAGTTTAAGAGTAATCCCGAGACTTGCTGTTTATTTTCTCTGGGTGCACATACTCCCCCATGATAATTCATCCGGGATGTGAGCTGGAGCTCATTAGAAGTCACTGGACCTGGGGGAGAAGATAAAACATGATTAAAGACATCTGAGCCCTTTAGGACAATTTATTATCTTGGATTTCATGTTTAGTACGAGACGCTAATTCACATAAGAAGTCTCTGGGGGCACACAGGGACTCTAATTGTGGATCTGGAATCTCAGGGCATGCCCTTGCTTCTGCACTGGGCTAGGTACCAGGTCTGGACAGAGGTGCCAGGCCCAGGAACGCCTTGCAACTATAATCAGCTTGGCCTTCGGGAAGGACAACCCTTTGCCATAAAGCAGAACACTGCTCCAAGTTATCCCTAAGGAGTCAGCTAATTTGTTTTTTCCTCAAAGTTCTGTCCAGACATGCCAATGAAAAGGTGGAGACTTGGCCTCTGAAAAGAGAGGAGTTTCAAAGCATTAAAGCAACCAGCTGAGTGGCAGACAAGAGAGCAGCGATTCCGAGGGCCAAATTCCTCTCAGGAGCAGAGTGTGCAAAAGACAGTCTGCATTGGTGGCCTCAGGTTTGCACAGTGAGGAAGGCGGAAGATCGTTTCTAAGATCTATAAATTCTGGAGAGATAGGAAGACAGAGTAGTTAAAAAAAAAATCCCAGAGGTCAAGAGGTAAGGCCCTGCCTGCATAGAGGGTGTTGGAATTATGTCAGTCATGCTAGCAAAGAGGGGCTGATAACTTTCCAAATGATGACCTTTGTGATGAATGTTTCAAATGCCAGGGCAGCTTTATGAAGTGGAGATTGTCGAGCTCACCGTTCCTCAGCGAGACAGGCAGAATAGAGACAGACAGAGCGACTTGCTTGTGGTCACACAGAGCTGAGTTTTGGGTCTAGGTCATCTAGTTTTAGCCCTTCTTCCCTTCTGTGGTGTGGACTTGTTTGCATGTCAAGGCTTGAGTGCTAGAAGCTTTGTCTCTAACATGGTGGAGATGAGGCACTGAGCCCTGTAAGAGGTAGGGTGTAGGAGTCAGGGGGCATCATCTTTGAAAGGGATTAGTGTAGTTCTTCTACAATCCCAGTGAGTCACCATGAGACTGGTTTGTTATACAAGACACAAACCCGAATCTCTCTTACTTTCTGAATTACAGCGTGACTTCTTTCTCCCTCTCAAGGTCATTCCATCCTGGTACCATCTGAGGTATAGCCAGGAGGCCCTCACCAAAGGCTTAACAGACAAGGTTGCCCAATCTTGAACTTTCAGCCCTCAAAAAACGAGCTATGTGAGCCTCCTTTCTTTCAAATTTCATGTGTTGTTGTTACTGCTGTTGGTGTGTGTGTGCATGCATTTGCATGTGTAAGAGCACTTAGGGATGCTGTCAGAGGACGACTTATTGGAGTTGGAGTTACAGGCATCAGTGAGCTTTCCAACACGGGTGTTGGGAACTGAACTCAGGCCTTCTTGAAGAACAGTACTTGCTCTTAATGGTTGAGCCATCTCAACTGTTGGAACATCTTATAACTCCTGGCATCTTAGACCAAAACCTTTTTTTTTATTCTGGGCCAGACTTGTAGTCAGGTATTTTGTTATTGCAACAGGAAACAGACTGAGATATAATCTTAACTGTCTAGTATTCACCTGTGAGATGGGAGTACTCATATCCCTGCCTCATAGGGTTGCAATCAGGATAAAATGATATCACAAATCAAGTTTCTTAGCACAGATAGTTGTTGGCTCATGGTCATAGTTTGTTAAGGGAAGTGAATTTGTTTAGTTTAGAGAAGCTACCCGAATAGGAGGATTAATTGTTGCTTACAAATACATGAAAACCCTTTTAATGGTTTGCTTACATTTGATGAATATTGACCCTCTACACAGGCAAACTAAAGGCTTTGTAATATTCTTAAGTCTGTATCATCCCAGAAGAGAATTTAATTGAATCAGGGGACACTTAATTAGATGTAAAAATAATTTTCCCTTCGTGCTAGGTATAACATTTCAGAAGAAATTGTTACAATTAGTTGTGAAAGTGGAATTCACGATGTTTAAATAAAGAATTGCTATTTGAAGTGGTCCCATGTACAAATGTGCACAGTGCAAAATGTACACTATAGTCTGCATGCGGCACTCATTGGCAGTGTCTAAATGCAGCCTTTTATGGGAATCTTGCTTTATACCTCGATCAACCTGGTACAAAATTCAGTTTTATGTGGAAGAACTTGAACAGGATGCTTTTAAGTGGTCAAGTTATATAGGAACTAGACTCTATTGAATATGATTTATCAGTCCATGAACTAAATGTCTTCTCAAGTGTATTTACTATGAATATGGGCATTTTAAAAATACATATCTATTTATGGGTATACCAGCGTGATATATTTATAAAGAAGAGAACCTAGTACAATCAAGCCTACATTCTCTGATTTTAATATAAAATAAAAACTCTAAGTGATAATGTTGTCCAGTGCCATGTTGACTTGTTGTGATAGTTGACTTTTGTCAGCTTGACACAGGCCTAGATATATCTACCAACTGAGAAATTGCCTCCGTTAGATTGGCCTTTGTGCTGGGGTGGGGGGGCATTTTCTCACTTGTTGATTGATGTTGGAAGGTCCATCCCAGTGTGATGGTACCATCCCTGGGCAGGAGATCCCAGAAAGCATGAGGACAGAAGCTGAATGTGAGTCCAAGAGCAACAGCAAGCAGCTCCCCTCCATGGTTCCCCTCTGTTCCTGCCCTGATTTCCCTCAGTGTCTGGGCATGTAAGCCAAACAAATGCTTTCCTCTCTAAGTTGCTTCTGGTCATGGTATTTACCACAGCAATGGAGAGCAATAGAAAGCAAGCAAGGATACTTGGATTTTTTTCTTTCTTGGAGGAAGGGTAATGGGGCATCTTATAACTCCTAGCATCTGAGACAAGGGAGAAATACACAAAGGACTCAAAGAAAACTTGCAAAATCTTCTCAGAAGCTCCCTCTCAATTTTATCCTTCCTTTTCCTCTACGGCCTCTTCCTGCCCACATAACCGTGACCTTGACCTCTTAGGCTAGGGTAAGGCTCTAAGCTGGAGCCGCAGGGTGTTCGCTTGCGTAATAGCAAATGAAGGCTGGAGAACGTATAGTTGCTTTTCTCCAGGAAGTCTCAGAGGGAATTGGAGGAGAAAAAGAAGACTTCAGTGCCTCTCAAATGAGCCTATGTTGCTTGAGCACTGGGCAAGACCTTACAAAACAGGGCTCCTTGTCCTGGTCTTTAACAATCTGAGATGGGATATGGAGAAAAGCTGCACTTCATAGGGACTTGAAATCCCTGTAGGTCTCTCTTGCAGAGGGACCAATTTGCTAAGTGAATCATCCTGATCCTGGGGGTTGGGTCTTGGGAAGAACAACATCTAATTTGGGTATTTCAGTTTATGAGTCAATAACTCACCCTAGGTTTCTTCCTCCAGTTCAGAATCAAGGACTAGGAACACAAGCTCTTACACACATGGTTATCATGTTGCATTTTTATGCTGCCCGAGTGGCTAACATGCCTTGGAGGGTAAGAGGATTAGGTAGTAAACACTGTCCGATAAATATTAATTGAGAATCCTCCTGTGCATGATACTATGTGTTCCAGTAGACCCAGAGCTGGGGGAGATGTGGGGCCTTGTCAGAAGTTTCAGACACTGTCTATTTGCTTCTTCAAAGGACAGTCAAATGAATAACAGTCACTGGATTTAGACCTAGCTTCTGCCTAAGCACACAAAAGCAGGGGACCAAAGCAAAAAGAAGCAAGAAGAAGTTTTCACAGCCAAGAATAATAGAGACTGGCAGGGAAAAGAACCCAAGACAGAAAATGAAATTTTCTCCGAGGAACAGAGAGAGGAAGGGAAGGGAGCTAATCAAGCCATCCTTCTAATGGACAAGGCCTCCCTTAGGGAGGATTGTGCAAGGAATGGGATTTGTTCTGGAGACCCCTCCCCACCCCGAGTCTCCTCCTAGGTTCTCTCCAACTTGATTTTGCTCAATGACTTCCCAAGTTGCCATTCTTCCTCTCCTTTTGTTTATGAGGTAGCCTTACACATTGGGGGAAGGGGGGAGGAATTCCAGCATCTACTAAAGCCCACATGATGTTTACTACCAAAAAGAGACCCCAAAGTGGCCATATAAGAGATGGTTCTTCTCAGGCTGGCTAACTTTTGCTTTATTTTTCCTTTTGAGAAAAATTAATGACCAAAGCTGTTAACATTTCCGAAAAGACCTTAAATATGCTCATTTTCCTAATTCTACCAGGAAATAAAAGTCCATTTATCTGTTTTATATTTATCTTAATGTAAGTAAATAATATAAAAATAAATATGGTCTAACATAAAAAATAAAAGTTTCCCCTGAAAGATTCCATATAAATATGGCTGAGTGAATCATTCTATTAATCTCAATGTCCACCCTAAACTCCGTTGAAATGGCATTAATTAAATAACATACAAATAAAGAAAAAAGAGATTAGGAAAACAAAGGCCTAGAGATATGGCTCAATTTTTAGAATATGTGCCCAGAATGCTTAAGACTCTGGGTTCTGCACTGGGCATTACCTACAGCCAGGCGTGGTAGTTCACACGTCCGCCATCCCAGGGCTTGGATGGAGCCTCGAGTATCACATGTTCTCCTTTACTCTCAGCTACCTGGCAAGTTTGAGGCTAGTCCGAGCTTCATGAGATTTTCTTAAGATAAAGAAACAAAACTAAGCAGAGTAGGCAGATGGGAGATGTCAACAAGATGGAAACAAGATGCAGGAGAGACAGGGTCTCCTGAAAGAGCAAGACAAAAAAAGCGTGCGCCCCTAGGGTAGCAGTTCTCAAGTCCTTTGGGGGTTGTACATCGGATAGCCTGCATATCAAATGTTTACATTATGATCCATAACAGTAGCAAAATCACAGTAATACAGTAGTCAAAACACAATAATTTTATGATTGGGGGGTCACCACAACACGAGGAACTGTACTGAAGGGCCACAGTAAGGGAAAGCACCCAGGGGGAGCTCGCTCAACCCACAGAAGCTCAGGAGCTGTAGGAGCTGGAAGCATGAGGTTCCTCTACAAACCAGGCTGTGGGTCTAGGAAGGTGAGTCAAAATTCTGACTTAGGAGAAAGATTTTGTGTTACTCAGTATGCTATTCCTAAAACAACATACCAAAGAGAATTACAAAGAAAAAAGGCGGATTTTTTTTTTAAACTTAAGACACGTACTCGTCTAAACCATACCAGATCCTCAGTTCTCAGCTTTTAGCTGAGCAGCCAGATACCTTACCCTTATTCTAGCAGAAGACAAAAATGTTCCCCATGAGAGGCTACAATGGAGAGCTCTGGGATTCAGACACAGTTGAGTAAAGGCAGAGGGACTTCATGTGGAGGGCTCAGTTCTGTCTCAGCACTCAGACCCCAGAATTTGGCTATCAGGGATACACCACTACACAAGGAACATTGACACGTGATCTAAAGAAAACAGAAAAACATCTCGTAGCCATCCCTAGTTAGGTGGCTTTATCTTTCCTGCTCTGTATTTTCTTTGGAAGTGAATAATAAGGATGTCTCTCAGCATTGCAATGCTTCGTTTTATTTTTATTTATATGTGTATGAGTTATGCACATGAGTGCATGCGTGCACATGCGCACACGTGCACACGCGTAGGGAGTCTCTTTGTACATGAGCCCAGTCATTGCACAGACCAGAAGATGGCATCAGATCCCCCTAGTGCTGGAGTTGTTTATACATCCCAGCATGTATATGCCAAATTTTCCCCATCCCCCTATTGCTAAGGGGCATAGAGCATCCATATTTGGCAGCAGTAGATGGTGGTAGTTTTGCAAGACAGTGACCCTACTTGTCTTAGAGACTCTGAAGTGGGACTGTTGGATCCTATGGCCATTCTTCTCTTCTGGTTTTGAAGAGTCTTCATATAATTTTCCACGATCCCTCCCTTGTATCCATTTACACTACAGCTGTATAGTGCTATCCTTGGGTACACCTCATCAGTGAGACTGGGACGTCTTTTTGGTAGTAGCCAATCTGACAGGTGTGAAGTGGTGTTAAGTCGGGTCTGTGATGTGCCTTTTCCCGATTATAAGCTAGGACACACACCGTTTCTTTACTGTCTGTCCTTTTGCAGGCTTTTTTCGGCAGGTCTTTTATATTGAGCTGTTTCCCTTTGGTACTGGGTTGATGAGTTTCTTATGTCTTAAATATCAGCTCTCTTGGCTCTCTTCCCTCCTTTGTGCTGTGACTTTCTTTTTTTTTTTTTTGAACTCTTTTTTTTTAGAGGCTTCTTTTTCTTTTCTTTTCTTTTCTTTTTTTTTTTTTTTACTTTTTTTAAATTAACTTGAGTATTTCTTTTTTTTTGCTATTTGTATTGGATATTTTATTTACATTTCTTTTTTTTTAAATTAACTTGAGTATTTCTTATATACATTTCGAGTGTTATTCCCTTTCCCGGTTTCCGGGCAAATATCCCCCTAATCCCTCCCCCTCCCCTTCTTTATGGGTGTTCCCCTCCCCATCCTCCCCCCTTGCTGCCCTCCCCCCAACAATCTAGTTCACTGGGGGTTCAGTCTTAGCAGGACCCAGGGCTTCCCCTTCCACTGGTGCTCTTACTAGGATATTCATTGCTACCTATGAGGTCAGAGTCCAGGGTCAGTCCATGTATAGTCTTTAGGTAGTGGCTTAGTCCCTGGAAGCTCTGATTGCTTGGCATTGTTGTACATATTGGGTCTCGAGCCCCTTCAAGCTCTTCCAGTTCTTTCTCTGATTCCTTCAACGGGGGTCCTATTCTCAGTTCAGTGGTTTGCTGCTGGCATTCGCCTCTGTATTTGCTGTATTCTGGCTGTGTCTCTCAGGAGCGATCTACATCTGGCTCCTGTCGACCTGTACTTCTTTGTTTCATCCATCTTGTCTAATTGGGTGGCTGTATATGTATGGGCCACATGTGGGGCAGACTCTGAATGGTTGTTCCTTCTGTGTCTGTTTTAATCTTTGCCTCTCTATTCCCTGCCAAGGGTATTCTTGTTCCCCTTTTAAAGAAGGAGTGAAGCATTCACATTTTGATCATCCATCTTGAGTTTCATTTGTTCTAGGCATCTAGGGTAATTCAAGCATTTGGGCTAATAGCCACTTATCAATGAGTGCATACCATGTGTGTTTTTCTGTGATTGGGTTACCTCACTCAGGATGATATTTTCCAGTTCCAACCACTTGCCTACGAATTTCATAAAGTCATTGTTTTTGATAGCTGAGTAATATTCCATTGTGTAGATGTACCACATTTTCTGTATCCATTCCTCTGTTGAAGGGCATCTGGGTTCTTTCCAGTTTCTGGCTATTATAAATAAGGCTGCGATGAACATAGTGGAGCATGTGTCTTTTTTATATGTTGGGGCATCTTTTGGGTATATGCCCAAGAGAGGTATAGCTGGATCCTCAGGCAGTTCAATGTCCAATTTTCTGAGGCACCTCCAGACTGATTTCCAGAATGGTTGTACAGTCTGCAATCCCACCAACAATGGAGGAGTGTTCCTCTTTCTCCGCATCCTCGCCAGCATCTGCTGTCACCTGAGTTTTTGATCTTAGCCATTCTCACTGGTGTGAGGTGAAATCTCAGGGTTGTTTTGATTTGCATTTCCCTTATGACTAAAGATGTTGAACATTTCTTTAGGTGTTTCTCAGCCATTCGGCATTCCTCAGCTGTGAATTGTTTGTTTAGCTCTGAACCCCATGTTTTTTTTTTTGTTTTTGTTTTTTTTTCGGAGCTGGGGACCGAACCCAGGGCCTTGCGCTTCCTAGGCAAGCGCTCTACCACTGAGCTAAATCCCCAACCCCTGAACCCCATGTTTTAATAGGGTTATTTGTCTCCCTGCGGTCTAACTTCTTGAGTTCTTTGTATATTTTGGATATAAGCTCTCTATCAGCTGTAGGATTGGTAAAGATCTTTTCCCAATCTGTTGGTTGCCGTTTTGTCCTAACCACAGTGTCCTTTGCCTTACAGAAGCTTTGCAGTTTTATGAGATCCCATTTGTCGATTCTTGATCTTAGAGCATAAGCCATTGGTGTTTTGTTCAGGAAATTTTTTCCAGTGCCTATGTGTTCCAGATGCTTCCCTAGTTTTTCTTCTATTAGTTTGAGTGTATCTGGTTTGATGTGGAGGTCCTTGATCCACTTGGACTTAAGCTTTGTACAGGGTGATAAGCATGGATCGATCTGCATTCTTCTACATGTTGACCTCCTTTGGTTCTATTCCTTCGCTGTCCGTGTCTACATCCTAAGCTTCTGCTTTGTGCTGTTATGGGGTTCACATACAGTACCTCTCAGTTATGACGGCTTCCTTTTAAACTATGGCAGCTCCAGTTAAGGTACATACAAAACCTTCCTCCTTTTGCCTTTATTTGTGTTTTTAGCGTTACAGTTTATGTCCTTTTATATTCTTATCAAAGTCTTTCAGCCTCATAGTTTTAAGGCTTTTGTCTTTTAGCCTTCATAGAACAGGTGAAAATCAGATATCATGACTGCAGTATTAGAATTTCTGAATTTGGCTATGTATATGTTGTAGTTAGTTTTAGCTGTCAACTTCTTTGAAAGTTGACAGGGGAGTCTCAACTTAGGCATTGCCCAGATCGGCATGGCCAGTGGACATGTACGTATGGAACTGTCTTGATTATTACCTGATGTGGGACAGCCTATTCCTCTGTGGGCAGCAACATCCTCTGAGCAAATGGTCCTGGGGTGTATAAGAAAGCTAGCTGAGCATAAGAAGACTGCATAGAGCCGGAAGTCCAAGCTCCTCCATGGTTTCTGCTTCAAGTTCTCGCCATGACTGCTCTCAGTGGTAAACCCGGAAGTATAAGTTAAAGAGAAAACAACCTTACATTGCTTTTGGTCAGAGTATTTTATCACAGCAACGAAAAGGAGATTGGAAGAAGATACTTTCCTTTACCTGCCCATGCCGTCTTTCTGCATGTTTTCATTTTCATTTGTATCTTGGATTTTTTTTTTATATCAGAGAGGGTAACAGTGATGATTGGAAATGAATTTATGTTTTATTACTTATTACTTGACTTCATGAGGAAATAGCATTCCTGGCATGTGCAAGAATAAACAGAGCTTCCATTTGCTTGTGGCCTTCCCTTCAGCTGCCTTACTGCTGGGTGTCATTAATCAGTTATTAACCATCAAAGACTTAATAAAGTTTGCCTTTCCCAGGGATTTTTTTTTGAGTCTAATAGATAACTCCCAAGATTAAATAGCAACCTTGCAACTTTGAGGATGAGTTTTACTAAACTGAGGGTAGTGGAGTAGGCCTGCAATCCCAGCTCTTTGGCTGGGGAGAAAGAAGAAAAAGGGCTACAAAGTGGACCCAAGCTTCTTTACAAATTGAGCTCCAGACCAACCAGGGCGCCTAGTAAGATCCTGTCTCAACAAAGCAAAACAAACAAAACAAAATGAATCAGAATGAATTACCAATAAAAACATTAAATATTGTTCCAGAAAGATATTGCTTTTGTGTGGAGGATGTGTTTTCCATATCTTTTACCTCTCTCCTTGTCCCCTCCTCCCTATTCCCCCATCCCATCTGCCTTCCCCCATCCCCACACCACTCTCCCTGTTTTGCCATAGCCTGCATGACTTGGTACTGGAAATATGACTGCAGATGAGGGAATAAAGAAAGAACAGACACAGACAGAAGAATTGGGATCAGCTAGACCATATGCTCTGATGGAGATTTACTACCAGTAACAGCCACTGAAAAACAGTGAGTTTATTTTATACATCTGTGTGGAGGAGGTGAGTTTATGATATACAACTGAATAAGGAGGTGGGTTTAGTTAATCTTGGTAGGAGACCTCTGTATGGGAGTAGTCTGAGGCTGGAGTCATGCTAGAAGAAGAAGAAGAAGAAGAAGAAGAAGAAGAAGAAGAAGAAGAAGAAGAAGAAGAAGAAGAAGAAGAAGAAGAAGAAGAAGAGGAAGAGGAAGAGGAAGAGGAAGAGGAAGAGGAAGAGGAAGAGGAAGAGGAAGAGGAAGAAGAAAGAAGAAGCAGAAGCAAGAGGAGGATGAGGAGGATGAGGAGGAAGAGGAGGAGAAGGAGAAGGAGAAGGAGAAGGAGAAGAAGCAGTGATTGATAGTTTCTGCATATGTTGTCAGTTTTTTGTTACCTCTGATTTTCACCGGGAGAAGGCACTGGGGTGTTGTCATTTCTATGGACCTGAGGCACTGGTGTCTTTGATGTGGCTGTGCTCATGTCAACAATACACAACATTTAAGACTTCATCTGCTCCTCACATGGTTTCCTGTTTGAGATGGGAAGTTCCCCAGTCATCCAGTGAGGTATTGATGGGGAGGGGTGCCCTTCTCCACAGTTCAATGGTTTCCTCTGTCTCTCCACTCTAAACACTGTGATACAACCTAAGGGATTGACTCTCAAGGGAATAACGTACAAGTAAGAAGAGCTCCACATTTCCGGTGGTTGGTCACACTAGCCGTAGCACCTCCACTCATCCTGCCAGCTTCCTCACCTGTTCATCACGATGCCGCCCACTGCTTTCGCTAAACCTTCTATGGCCTGGAGAGTAGTGTTCTTGTACCTATCTATCTTAGGACTGAGGAGAAACCTGGCCCTTCGATTCTGATAGGGCCAAGAGTTGAGTCTGCTGCTTCTAGGGAGATTGAAGCAACAGCTGGGAACAGAGGAAGGGAACACATATGGAGGGACAGCATTGTACAAGCTGCAATGGTCTTTGGGTCTAGGAAATATCTCCCTGTTTGTGACCTAAATCTCTGTGACTAAGAGTCATACTGGTCACCCTCCCTGGTGTCATATGGGAATGCTCTAGATATCTTTCAAATTGATTCAATGTGAAAGAACAGGAGGCTCTAACACACATAGAGGTTGGCCTCTCTCACATGTGTGAGTGTCATTTTCTTTTGGGAAAAAAAATCCTACTTTCACAGTCTTTATTCTAAGAGCACATTTGGACCTTGTTCTGCAGAAAAGAGTCTCCACACACACACTGCTAATGGCGAAGGAGAGAACTAACATGTTCTCAATCTCCATGTGAGCACTGCAGCATGAACGTGCCCCTCCACAGATATTGTCTAAAGAAACCAAAGGGGAGCTATAAGGCAGATCCTTAGAATGCTAACCCACTTCCTTCTCAGAATGCTGGCTTTCTGAATAAAATATTACATGAAGATTCAAACCCTGGCTTTTGTTTATGTGGTGGGCTGTGTGGGTCTTTGAATCTATGGTTGAAGTTGTGGGTCAATATTAGAACAAATAAAATTTGGATGATCCCATTACCTGAACTCGGGGCGATTTTATTTATTTAGTGCCATGTTATCACTCTTATAAGAAAAGATTCAATTACCAATATTGTGGTTGGGATTGGCAGTTGGGGACTGCCACTCCAAACTTATACTTGTCTAACCCAGGGGAAAACCAATGGATAACCCTTTATGTTAGTGAGGGTCACTATTCCAAGAGCCAAGTAAGCGCCCCATGCAGAAAGCTCTGGGAACCCATATAAACGTTTACTTCAGACCCGAGGTTAGTTATGTTTTTCCTTCCTTACCTCAGTCATGGGTTGGAATTGATTTGCTCAGGCATGTGTACAGGGAATGACAATGTAGACCCTGAGTCCACCTGGTCAACCAGCACTATGGAAATGGAAGGTCACCTTACCTTGTTGAGCTCAGATAATGCCCTGCCCTAGTGACTCCATACTGAATAAAACAATTTGTTTTCACTTGTTTGTTTGCTTTTGAGACTGTGCTTTGTCCAAAGAGGCTCAATTTTACAGGCGACCTGTGAGTCCATTTTGAGAATGGAGGATGGCCTTGTACCTACATGGATATATGAATGACACCATTGATCTGGTATGAGTAGGAATAAGTAACTTATCCTTGGAAATAAAAAGAGTGCTATTGTATAGATGTATCAGGGAGAACTGGGACTGCAGTGGTACATGGGCACACAGGCACATTAACATTCTAACAGGAAAATCAGGGATAAGGACTTAAGAAACAAAGTGGATCAAGGAGATGGTGAGAAAGTCCCTGACATGGACCCCATAGGAAGTGGGTACTTAACATTGCTATGATAATGGTTTCCATCAGTCTGCCATCTGACCAACTGGTGTGTGTGTGTGTGTGTGTGTGTGTGTGTGTGTGAAAGAAGCCACTGACGGAGGACACTCAACTGTCCCAGGGGCTTCAGCTAGGCTCAGTCGCTTGCTGCTGACCCCACCTATCCACCCTTTAACGGGCTCTTCATCTGTCTGCTCATTCATTCCTCTAGACACCCTCGGCCTCTGCAGCTAGACTCAAGTTTGCACTTCACCTCTGACTTCTGAGCATCCACCAGCGCCCGAGGCAGCTTTTATTTGTAATTAATTACCTCCAGACCAGATTCTGTTTACATTTCGGTCTGCTTCCCTGCTTCTCAGGTCTCCTGAAACCTCTTAAACTGTGCTGCCGCCTTCTCACACTTTGTAGTCATTCTGTAACATATCTATAGGTGCAGAGGTATTTACTCGGTCATGACGAATGTATGGTTTGAGAGTTAAAATTAGTAATTAAGAAGAACCTGTGTTTACCTGAGCCACAATTATCAAGGAAAGTGGGAAGATCTAAAAAGTTACTGCCGGGGCTGGGGATTTAGCTCAGTGGTAGAGCGCTTACCTAGGAAGCGCAAAGTCCTGGGTTCGGTCCCCAGCTCCGAAAAAAAGAACCAAAAAAAAAAAAAAAAAAAAAAGCTACTGCCAACAAAGCCGCCATACATTGTGATTTGTCGCTAGCCCATAACTTCTTCCATTGTGGAAAGACGCAAACATGTTCGACTATGTTTCTGACATTGCGTGCTTACAATCTGGTTCTGGATGAGTGAGAAATATTAGTGGGAGTGATATTGTCAATGGCCATGGTGTGTGGGTCAGAGTCTCAAAAGCTCTTTCTAGAGACATCTGCTCAGGTGAAAACCGGACCCCCCAGCCCCCCATATTTTAGCTAAGGATTCTATTGCATCATGCCCACCGCAGCTCTTAGAAGGAAACATTTAATCGGGGCTGGCTTACAGTTCAGATAGTCCATTATTGTCACGGCAGGAAGTACAGTGGCATACAGGCAGACATGATGCTGGTGAGGTAGCTGAGTTCCTTATCTGAATCAGCAGGTAGTAGGAAGAGTGAGTGAGATTCTGGGCTTGGCTTGGACATCCAAAACTTCGAAGTCCCACCCCCTCCACAACCCCCAGTGACACACTTCCTCCAACAGTGCCAGACGTAGTTCAACAAGGCCACACCTCTTAACAGTGCCACTCCCTGTGGGCCTATAGGGGCCATTTTGATTTAGACCACCACACTCTGAAAGAGCAGGTACTAAGTCTCTGTGGGAAACCTGTTAACCCACCACTACCTACCACTGAAGATGGTAGATACTCTTTGTACCAAGGTAGGATGGCAGGTCCAGCTGGCACCCCGTTCCCAGGTCAGATGGTACAAAGTGATCCCCTCCCCCAAGTAATGACAGTTGCCAGCATATTGCCTTGCCAATTTTTTGGTTCCATCAGTAAAATGATGGTTGGATTCCATTAGGACTTCCCTTCTTTACATCCCATTCTCTAGAAGCATCTCATAAAGTGAAGAAGGCATGTCCATTTTCTGACACTGAGACATTTGCTCAGAGAAGAGTAATTTCTTAGTTTTTTGGGGGGTAGTAGATGGCTGGATGGTAGCCAAAGAATTTGGGAGGTCTCAGATGGGGGAAGCCATCTTTTCTGTTACTTTCAGAGGACCAAGACAGTAAGGGGGATCTTGAAATGGACAAGGGGGATATACTTTGGCAATGGCTGGGACACACAGCTTGACCTGATCAGCTTTAGCAATTAATCAGTGCCGAACTAGTGGTCATTAAAAAGCTCCTTTTCCATGGTTGGAGCCTCTTCCCGGCCTCTTTTTGCTATGTTCACTATAGCCTTTGAGTTCTGATTCTCACCCAAGACCAACACCTGTCCTTACCAACAGGTTCTGCACTCTGGCTTGGGATCCAGAGCAGACAGAACCCCACATCTTCCAGCCTACTCAAACCCCAACATTACCTGCAACATTCAACACATATAGGATGTGCCCAAGTATGACTTTGCCACAGAGAAGAATTAGGCAAATCAGTATAAATTAGATTGGAATATATTAAAATAGTTAATGTAGATTTAAGCATGGATCTAAACAGAGAAAGGTGCTCAGGAAAAAAAGAGCATATACTAATTGTGACTTCCTCAGATACTCCCACCCAAGCACTTTTGTTTTTGTTTTGTTTTGTTTTGTTTTTTTTTTTGGAGTTGGGGACCGAACCCAGGACCTTGCGCTTGCTAGGCAAGGGTTCTACCACTGAGTTAAATCCCCAACCAGCACTTTTACATATACACAGTTCAGTGCGTCTGAAGTTACCTCTCAAAGGGTTGCTAAGGAGCTTCATGAGCTCCAAGAGTAGAGCCTGAGAGTGTTGTGCTTACTGTTACAGATTAAGGTGACACCCTCGATCACAGGGGATTTGCACAAGGAAGCTAAGATGTGTTTACTATCAATGAAGTGTAGAGTCCTGTTTGAGAAGAATTCAGATTTCTGGCTGAGGAGGCAGTAAGGTCATGATTTAATGTTTTGAACACAGTTTGTTGGTATTTTAACATGAAAGTGTCTCTGTATTAAAGGACTATTGTTTTTATGTAGTCAACCCTTCATAGAAAATGGTAATTGTGCGAGAATTTGTCACTCTTGGCTGATGAGAGACCAGACCCGGGGGTGACAAACTTTTCTTTATGAGCTCTTAAATTTCCTTCTTTTTCCATGCTACTTCAATACTGCTCATGTCCATGTATGATCAACTGGAATGGCCTCCTTTTACAGGTGGCATAATGAATTGATAGGTAGAGAGCGTGTGTTGTGTGTGTGTGTGTGTGTGTGTGTGTGTGTGTATTTATGATTTCCTTCCAAAAAAAAGAGGGAAGGATTCTCATGTTGTCTAGCATAGTATCTGGAGCATGGTGGCTGCCCAGTCAGAACTTCTTAATGAGAAGCAGCAAATGACCAGAATCTAATGAGAGGCACAAAAGCAAAAAGGAGGTCAGAAAAGGCTTCCTGCAGTGGGTGGTGTTTCTGTGTCCTTCGCTAAGAGTATGGGAGCCTTTGTAGTTAATGTCTCCTTAATGTGGATGATGCACATTACATACTATAATCATGGGACACTCTATTTCTTGTGGAATGTCCACTGGAGCATTTGGATCAATTAGGAATTGTCAGTGAAGTTGAGTGTAGGCAAATGATGCCATCTAGAAGTCCTTAAGTCTCTTTTCACTAAAATTATATTATTAGAAACCTAGGCCTGCCGAGGATGTATTGACCCAAAGGAAAAGTGGACAAGTGTCCTTATCAGTAAATCATCCCTACCAACAGCCCACACCTACGTGTGGGTTCTGGATGACAGTGGGCACAACTGAGTAAACCTTGGCTGTCCCTAGAATGGATAGCAAACAGTGAGTAGAGACAGGTGAGAGAGTCGTTTATGCAGAAGGGTTGCATGAAGAACTTTCATCGGACAGTGAGTGTACCCACTTTTCATCACTCTACTTCTCTTGAAGGGAGATATTTGACTATGGTATTTTAGATCAAGTTATGCATAAGAAATGAGTATTTAGGGACATTACAAAATTTGAAGATAACGGAATTTGTGAAGTCCTCTGAAGTATCACTTGTGAAACTGGGGAAAAAATGGTGTTAATTCCCTTGGCCTGTGGAGAAGCCAGCACCTTGAACATTAGGTGGAGAAGTTGGCTTGACCCCAAAACATGCCACTGTTATGCGATCTCAATGAAGCCACCTCAGCGATCCCATGAGTTCTCATTGTGACATACTAACTGCATTAGTTAGGGTTGTCCAGAGAAATTTCACCATAGAAATCCTTGGGAGCATCCATATCCAAAACAGAAGATGGGGTCCCACTTCAAGCAGAGAGAGACAGTTCCCCCTTCTTCTAGTTCTGTTCTATTTATTCCCTCCACACTGAAGTAGTCTTCAGCCAGCGTGTTGATCTACATGCTAACCTATTTCAGAAGCATTTTCACACTCACACCAGGAAGTGTTTTACTGACTGTCCCAATTCACCTTAGCCCATTCCAACCACATATAAAATGGACCATCACTAATCCTGTGTTGATGGTCAGACTTGGAGTCCTTTGGGATAAAGAAGATCCTTAGAATTTGTCCCTTTCACTTGTTCATGTGTCAGCTGAACTCACTTACCCTTCTCCCACCTCCATATCTAGCCTCTTCCTCTTTGGTTAAAAATGAGCTTTTGACCCTGACAGAGGGTAGAAGGGCACAGTGACCCCAGTGATCAGTTCCACATTCACATTAACTAACGCAGTAACCCCAGAAGGAGCACAGTGCTTTCCAGTCTACTTCAGAAGAATGGGAGTCTAGAAAGCCTTTCTGTCTCTGGCCATGCTTTGGAATAATTCACAGTAGCCAGGGATGTGTGTGCAGAGGAGGGTCACACTCATGCTTCCTGAGATCTGGGCGGGAAGTTAGAGCTGGGAGTCCTGTCTGGAAGTTTAATGAGGGACAATGAGCTCATAGTAGATGGATATGGGATGGACATGGGTAAAAAGGCCATTGTCAAAGAACCAGAGAGGAGAGAAATTAGATAAACCAAGTAACAGGTGTCCTCTACATTAGGGATGAGGGGGAGACACAATGAGTTTGGAACTGAAAAGGAATAAGCAGAACTTGAAGAATTCTGGAGTCCAAGGTGATGTTCAGGAGACTCATTGCAGGCGGAGAGGTCTTGAATGTGTACACACAGGAGGCTATGGTTGGCGTCAGCCAGGTCTTGACCGTGAGGAAGAGTTAGTGGGAGCCGAAGCTTTTCCCAGGTGAGGGCCAGTGGATGTTTCCTGGCTGAGATAGACAAGAGGATGGATCTTTGGTTTGCTGGCTTCATGGTTTCAATTTTCTTTTTCTAAAAAAAAGGAGGAAGAGCTGATGTTTTTCCTTCCTTCCTTCCTTCCCTGCCTCCTCCCTCCCTCCCTCCTTCCCTTCCTTTCATTTTTTGAGAGAGGAGTTCATGTCCCCCATGTTCTTTCATGTACCTGAGGGTGGCCTTGAACTTCTGATTCTCTATCCTCTGCCTCTGGAGCGCTAAGATTATAGGTATGCACCCCGCAGCCCATGTACACAGTGTTAAGGATAGAACCCAGGCCTCTGCATGCTAGTCAAGCCACTGAGCTAATGCCCAACCTGTGGCCTTTTTCACACTACTATGGGAGGTTTCTCTCCCATCGATCAGCAAGGAAAATTGCCAGTTTAGCCAAAGGAAATCTTCCACTTACACTGAAACCCTGGAGGTATTTATTGAATTCAGGATAGCAGTCTGCATTGTGAAGTTGTTAGCTCTGATGGAGCCCTGTGGACAAGGAGCTGCCGAAGATTCAGAAGCTCAAAAGTGAGCAAAGAGACCACAGAGAACTGTGATTCAGCTGACAGGAAAATCTTGAATCTGTTGATTTTTATAAGAGTGGAAAGAAGTGTGTTTTTTTTTTTTTTCTTTCCTGGCGTAACCCCAAGGCAAAGTTTTACTGTAGCAATTTCTATCAAACTTTCTGGATGTGTTTTCTAGGGATGGCTACTGACTGAATAGTAACAACTTTTTTGGCGTATTAAGAAAGGTTCTGAAGCAGTATCCAGGCTCAAATAGAGAAATGGCACTATAGGACAGGATTAAAGGAACCACCCCGAATCCTGGAAATGGTGCACAGCCAGGTTTAGGGGTGTGCCCCCATGCAACTCAAGAATTTCATTTTCAAGGATTAACCCCAGGGATTAATTACAAAAAAGTGGAAAAAAAGATGCTATATGTCATAAAGATATTCTTAGAGGGTTCAGAGACAACTCAGTGGTGGAGAGATTGTATTGTTCCTACAAAGGACAGGAGTTTGGTTCCCAGAACCCAGTGGGAGGCAGTTCACAACCACCTGTAACTCTCATGTCTCTGGCTTAAATGGGTACCTGTGTTCATGGGTACATCATTCCCCCTCACACAAACGGTTAATTAAAAATTAAAAAAATCAATCTAATTAGAAGAGTATGTTCTTTTCATGCTGTTTACCACAGCATTAATTTGTCTACAGCAAGGAATGGCCATTATCAGAATGAAATTCTCATCCACAGAGACCATTGTGGAAATAAGGAAGATAAGTAAAAATAAACAATATATTTGTGTAATAAGTATAGCCAAGCAAATAATGCAGTCATCACCACACATATGCATGTTTGTGTGCACAATGAGGCCATTTCTTTCACTCTTTCACGTTCATTGTCATGTAGAGCCTATGACACAGATGCACAGAGAACACTTGTTGCTATTTGTTGCTGGCTTTATGTGTTTTTCTAATAAAAATCACTTCCCAGAGAAGGAATAAAACTAAAATAAAAAGAACAAAATTTGCGGAAAGTCAGCATACCGACTTCTTTTCCCCAAGAAATAAGGGTTTATTTTACCCCCTCCAGTTGGCCCCATGACCCACTCAGGCTAAGATTGAGTAACTCTAAGAAGGTTTCTAAGAGGTTTCCATTGCACTCCAATAGATGTACATAGCCCCTGATACTACACTGCCTGCCTCTATGTTGACATTCGCAGACTGGGACTTCCAACATTCTATAAACACCCTTGTTTATTTTTCTTTTAGAGATTGTTGATTTACCCCAAAGCAAAACTTTTCCTCTTGCTGAATGTGACTGTTAACTAACTAGGCATGCTCTACATTTAGACCTGATGCCTATGGACATGCCTACCGGAAGTGATTGATAGACTGGAGGAAGGCAGGGGTCAAGGAGACCTCAGCTGTTGATTCTGGAACAGATTTCTGAATAGGCGACCAAGTGACCAATTACTGTATAACTTTCCTAACTTAAGAAACTCTCCCACTGATCTGTAACTCCACCAAACAGTAATTATTCTGTTTTTTTCCCCTCTGAGACATACAAAAGCACCCATAACCCTCCATTAGGAAATTAAAGTTTATTTTCAATTTCCTTGGGTAAGGCAAAGGCTGGGGGAAAATTAACAGTCTGTAGCTTGTCTGGAGCTAGACAAGCATTGAAAATGTGGAGAGGCATCACAGTCTAGAAAAATCACCCAAAGACAATGCAATATTTAACTGATGGTAATCTCAGAAGATACACTCCGAGGCCAGGCACTGAATGAAACTGAAAAGAAAGGAGAGAGGAGGAGGTAACTGAAAGAGATTTGGGTCATGAGAAAAAGCCATTTTTGTAGCCATCCACACCAGTGTAATATCTGGACAATATAACATCTGTCCAATTTACTGGACCAAATAGATACTCTCAACCCGTTGTCACATATAGTTTAAGGTAAAGCACTTGTTTTCTATGCTTTCTATCTGTCTTTATCTCTCACTCACAGAGCTTCTGTTCCTGGCTATTTCTTTGGAATGATATCATTCTTCTTACTTTTTGTAACAATCCAATTTGCCCATATCTGGTCTATACATTTATATTGAGTTTCTCCCACCAGCATGTGCTGCTTCATGGGACACAAGGAAAGTGAGCTGTAAGGAATGGCCAGGGAGAAGGAGCGATTCAACAGGCAGTTACCAGTCAACATTATGATTTGTGCTATGGAAACACAGAGGGACCAACTCCAGGACTGGCAAGGCTTTCTGGAGGAGATAACAGGTTAGCGAATTCTGAAGAATGAATGGCTTGTGTGGTAGAGGAGATATATGTCTTTTATCAGTAATCATCCACAGGGGGGAAAAGGATCTACACACACACACACACACACACACACACACACACACACACACACACACGATATTGTGTAGATTGCTGTCTGTAAGCAAGTGAGGGCAGGTGAAAGATAAGGCAAGAGTCTATGATTGGGCAGTAGGAAAGGAGGGTGGGCTGATCGTTTTTGAGAGGTGGGAGAGATAGGAGAGAGGAGAGAAGGAAGGAAGATGGAGAAAGAGGACGACCCAGATCTATGTGGCTTTAAATAGCCACAGGTAGCTATGAATATCATACAAGGGATGGATTATTACAGGACAATTGGTCCATCTAAGTGGGCAGCTTATATCAATATCAATATCAATTGGCTCTGTTCTTTGGGCATTTTGTGGGTTGAGAATTTACTGATATAAATCTGACTGATAAATGATAAGCCTCTAGAGTTTCGATTTTACCAGGTTACTGGGAATTGTGACTATAACCACATGGGGCAGATGGCTGGGAATGTGAGCAGAGTCCATAGCAAAATAGTGGTGAGATTGGCGCTCTCTTGCATGTGGCCAGCTACGGAGGCAGTGAGACCACTGGGTCCAGAGAGTTGTCGGCACTAGCATGGGATGGAAAATTCTATTTATTATTCAATGCTACAACATTGTCATACACACAAACACACATAGATTGTATCTATAGATACATAAACGAAGATGATGTGGATGTACGTAGATTTATAGAGCTGTGGTCTATACAGGTCTCAGTGTTAACTCCCATACCCTTAAATATGTGTTGGAAACAAGATTGGATAGATTAGTAATATTGCCTGTACTAAAAGTTTCCTGATGCACGTGATGCCTCTTTGTGTTTGTTCCAATTTTCGTTTGCAAGTCACAGAAACCAAGCCTGGTGAAATTAAGTGAAGAGGAATTTTCAAGGCTCCTATAAGATAGCCAAAGGATCTATGGAGGAACAAGATAGAGGAAAAAAAAAGGAAGCAATGGTTAGCAACAGTGACTCACTCACAGCAAATGCAATTGGCCTACCCCTGCGGGTTCGAAGTATTTGCTCACTTTTCAAGACTCTGTGAAGGGCACCTGACTCGTCAAGTGGAGCTAACAAGCACCACGTGCCTTCTAAGATGAGACAAAGTGGAGGAAATGCTTCATTTGATTTTTAAGCACGAAATGTGGCCCTGACTTATGAGCATAACCCAACAGAGATCATTCCCTACCCAGGCAAGGTATGAGGATTCGTTCATCAGGATAACTCACACATCCTTTGTCTCCTCAGTACTGTATTACTTGTCTCCTGCTTTCCATTGTATTATAAAACCACTGAACACACTCCTGCTAAAATTTGGAGCACTTTGCAATCCCTTCTTCAGATGAATTCTCCTGGACGGAAGGACAAGAACCCATGTGCCACTCATTGATTCCTGATTGGATCTAAAATGTGTGCTGCATGCCCAGGCTTCCACTGTAATTTTACTCACCTAGGACAGGACCAATTTCAGATATCCTCATGCTCCCCCTTCTCTGACCTGACCTCTTCCGTGCAGCCAGGACCTCATTTTACTCTTTGGTTCTTTGGAGTGAAATGTCGCATGGCAGAAAGAACGCTTCAGTAAATACGTTGTTTGTTTTCTTGAGTTTATTTGTGATAATTACTTTCATTGATTTTTCTTCTCCATTAATTTGATTAATCCCGGGGTCTGCTTCTTTAATAGGCTGCAGAGGAGAGATTTCTCTTTCTGTTCTGGAAGGCCGTTGTTGACAACACAGAGCATGTGTCTGAAATAGCAAGAGATTGGATTGCAGAAGGGAGCCTGGGGTGTTGACCCACATGCTCTCTGAGCAAGGAGCTAGGCTGAAGTTCTCTGCAATTTCTCTTCCACACCCACAGTTTAAAGGCAGTGCAAGCCCCCGTTGGTTCAGAAGTGCAAGTCTTAGAGTTCTTCAACCGAAATGAGCTTGAAGGCCAGGAAGTTCAACATTCTCTGACCTTTCTACTAATTTAGATAAACAGTTCTGGCAACAAATTGAAAGGCAAGAGGAATATTTAGAGCCCAAGCTTTCTTTAAGAGAGCAACAGACACTATAAACCACTAAGATGACTGCTTGATCTTGCTGAAGACCTGGCTTTGGTTTGTAGCACCTGCAGAGTGGCTCATAACCACCTGTAACTTCAGCTCCAAGAGATCCAATGTCCTTGTCCGATACCAGTTAGAATGAATGTGGAGAACATACATACAGGAAGGCAAAGTACTCATACACATAAAATAAAAGTAAACCTAAGGAGGGGCATATCCCGGGTGGTCTCTAAGGAACACATGGCCAGGATTTAAAATAAGAGACTTTGTGACAATTGAAATAATATACATCAAGCAAAAGGCTTTTCTCCCTTTCTTTTTAGTACTAGGAATGAACTCAAGCCTTGAGCATTCTGCACAAGTGCTCTACCACTGAGCTACATCTGTAATCCAACCATGTGGAGGTTGACATTATATTTTATATTATGTCATAATTAAACAGATATGATAGAATATATTTGCCCAAACTAATAGACATGTATCATACAGAGTGAATTCTACTCTGAACTATAGATTGTACTTAACGAAAAAAATATATAATTAGTAAAGCCATCAAGGTGACTCTGGTTGAAGACATTTGCTCTGAGCCTGACAACCTGAGTTTGAACTCCCAATCCCACATGGCAGTGGGAGAAAACTGACTCCTACAAGTTATCCTCTGACCTCCACATATGTGTTGTGGCATGCAGAAGCATGCATAGCAGATAAATACACAAATAGATAAAAGTATGTCATTACTGCATTATTAATAGTAAAAAAAATTATTGTGAAAGCTATGTATGGTAGTGAATGGTATATGGGGATTTTCTATCATCTACTAGATTACTCTAAGAACTTGAAATGGTTCTAAATATATAAGACAACTGGAGCTGGAGAGGCAGTTCAGCTAGAAAACTACTTAACTTAATAAGCATAAAGTCCTGAGTTTTAAGCCCCAGCATTCACACTAAAAAAATGCTGACCACTATGGCCTGCAGTCGGTAACTCTAAGAGGTAGGTAGATCCCTTGATCTCATTGGCCAGGCAGTAAAGTTGACTCAATCAGTTTGTGGTTCAAAAAAGAGACCATGTCTCAAAAATCAAGGTAGAATTTCAGGTTAGTTGGTCCCTAGGAGGCTCCCCAGGGTTCTGTGGGTGACCCATACCCGCCCCCCCCCCCCCAGGTATGTGAGACAGCCCTAAGTTCACTCAGGGGATTAATTAAAGGTGTGCATGAAGTTGGGAGGGAAAAGCAGTAGTGAAGAACTAGAAGTATTTGTAGGGAAGGAGTGGGGGTAGCTTTGATCAAGACATTATACTGAGGTATGAAATTCTCAGACAATGAATTTATAAAAAGAGAAAAAAACAGCTTTGAGTGATCAAGAAAGAGATCTGGCATTGGTCTCGTCTCTGCTTAGCTCTTGCACACTCAGGCACCTCCATCCACAAATGCACACATCTATGAAAAATATATACCATATGTATGTGCTCATGCATAAAATAAGACTGGTCACCTAAAAATTAGAAAAACAAAACAAAACAAAGAGGGGTATTAGTACTTTGCTAGAGCTATGATAAAACACTCCGTTCAAAAACAACTACAATAGACAGAATTGTGCTGGCTTACTATTCCAGAGGCAGAGTCTCTAATTATGGGAGCAACATGGCAGCAAGCAACTAGACTAGAACCCTGAGAGCTTCTGACTTCAGTCACATGAATAGAGGAGAGAAAGTGAAAGGAAGTGTGATGAAACTATAAACTCAATGCCTACCTCCAGCGATGTACCTTCTCAAGTAAGGCTCTACCTCTCAAAAGATTTCAAAACCTTCCGAACATTGCTAACTGGGAACTAAGTGCCCAAATAACTGAGCATGTGGGAGACATTTCTCATTAAGATCACCATAGGGAGAAAAGGGGAATTCAGGTCTTGACCAAGACTCTGGAACCTATGTAGTTGTCCCCTGACTGTGTGATCTTGGAGAAGTCTCTTCTCTTCTTTGGAATCCACCAGACAGACAGACCATTTAAAGAGCTGCTTCCTAGGACTTGAAGACCTTGAAGGGGCTCAAGACTCCATATGAACAACAATGCCAAGCATCCAGAGCTTCCAGGGGCTAAGCCACTACCCAAAGACTACATGGACTGACTCTGGGCTCCAACTGCATAGGTAGCAATGAATAGCCTAGTAAGAGCACCAGTGGAAGGGGAAGCCCTTGGTCCTGCTAAGACTGAACACTCAGTGAACATGATTGTTGGGGGGGAGGGTGGTAATGGAGGGAGGATGGGGAGGGGAACACCCATATAGAAGGGGAAGGGGAGGGGCTAGGGGGATGTTGGCCAGGAAACCAGGAAAGGGAATAACAATCGAAATGTAAATGAGAAATACTCAAGTTAATAAAGATAAAAAGAAAAAAAAAAGAGCTGCTTCCTTTGGATAGCCTAAGACCTTGATAACTTGACTTAGAGTATTTCTTTTTTTTTTTTTTCCACCCTTGTCTTGACTTCAAGTGTCAGTCCTATTGGAAGCATGTCTTTTGCTTTGCTCTCTGGTAGTAAGTAAATGAATGAATAAACAAACACAAATAACTTCCCCTTGCCTCAGAGCTCAGAGGCCTCTCTAGAGCATGTAAGACCAAGACAGAGGCCAAGGAGGAGGCAGGCTGACGTTTTTATAGAAAAAGTGACTTTTTTGTCGATTTGCACACTTTATTTCTTAATGCTCTACCATTGTCAAATGCTTTCCTCCTTGCAGATATTTACACAATGGATCTTAACATTAAATTAAATTGTTTTATTGTTGGTCCTAATTCAGGGTGCTTGTGTCAACTTTTTAATGGGCTTAAGTGGCTTATTAAATATTAAACCAAGAACTAGAGACAAGTCCTGACTTTGGGCCATCTCTCTAGGTGTCTGTGCTGAGGTGTCTGTGGAGCTCTGACCAGTTAGATGGCCTCATAGCCATGTGGCCTCACATCCAGGTGATGGTGCACCCTCTCAGAATGGTGGCCCACATCAACAGAACGTCTTCTTTGAAAAGTTTGCACAACACAGAATCATTTCCAATTTTCCTGAAGTAAAAAAATATGGCAATGCCCCAAGTTGGATCATGTTCAATCATGGAGATAAAATATCCCTACACTCCTTTTTATTTTCCTGAAGAAGGACCGAGATGATATGTGTGTTTATATTTGTGTGCTTTGAGCAAACCTCATTAACGTGAACAACACGTGAGTGTTCTGAGACAGAGGAGCTAATTAATTCATGCTAGTTGCACAGTAGTTTCTTATGAGCCAGCACATTAGCACATACAAACATTGTTTCTGTGAGCTCTTCAAATATGGGAGAACTCACTTAGACCAGTAACAATGATCACGCATGGCTGTCCCTCAACTCATGCTCCTAAGCTCAGGACAGGCATCACTAATGGATGATGACATTCTTTCCTGCTGAGATTGCTGGCAGGATCTCAGGGCTACAAGAAGCACCAGAATGCTCTCCCTGCCCAGTGGAGTCAATCAATCAGCTTCTCTTTGAGGAATGCTTGTCTCCTGGAGTAGTATGAAGACACTGCTGGTCCCAGCAAATGGCTGATGAAGTAGGATCTACAAAGGGCGAGGACTAAGGTACCAAGATGTTGAAGACTTCATTTTGTTTATTCTTTGAGAACTTGAGATAATATTTTTTATTATGCTCTTTTCCCCTTCCCAACTCCTCCCAGAATCCTCCTTTGATTTCCTATCCACCAAGTTCACGTTCTTTGCTTTTATTAAAACAAACAAACACGGAGTTTGATTTGTGTTGACTGACTATTTCTGAGCGTGTGGCTTGCTGTGGAGTATGGTTGATAAATCCAGTGTCACTCCATTGAAGAAAACTGTTTTCTCCTCTTTCAGCCACTATCAATTGTGAATAGCTTTTTGGCTAGAGGTGGGCCTTTGTGCCACTTACCTTCCTCCAAGCTGGAGACTATCTGGCTTGAGCTCATGCAAGTCTTGGGCATGATGTCACTGTCTGTAAATTTATATGTTCAACTGCCTGGTGTTTCACTCTTAAAATTCACCCCTTCTGCCTTGATGAAAGTGGTGTGATGGATAGATACATTCCATTTTGACTTGAGTCTTGCAGTCTCTTATTCTCTGAATTATGTCCAGTTGTGGGTCTCTGTGTTGTACCATCTGCTGTAAGAGGAAGCTTTTCTGATGATGGTTAAGTGCACTGATGTATGGGTATAAAAATATGGCAGCAGGAGTCAATTTATTACCATGTCTTTTTAGCAGAATGAACATTAGGAGATTGGGATGCAACCCTTTCGATGAGTTCTTTCCTCCCTCTCTCTGCAGTGACTAATCTGTTGGAAAGTCACATAGATGCCTGATGGGTTTGACCAATAGGCTGTCAGAGGTGAGCAATCTTCATCTCAGATGCATGCCAGGTTTCAGGAAAAAATGGGTTCCTCCCCACAAGATCAAAGATCATCTGGAAATAATGGAAATAGATATGCATTTGCTAGGGTTGGATCATGGTAGTTTTGCAGACTGGGATTCTAGATAACCTTGGATGAATCAGGACATTTCCAAAGTCATCCAGTCTTTATCCTTCTAATTAGAAACACAAACGAATACCCCACAGTCAAGATGGTGTAGGCATTATACCTTTCCTTGCAGCAAATTATCCAAGATATAAATAACAATTTCCTGTATTTGAGTAGATAGCACCCTGCAGTTTATAGGCACTTTTACCTACATTATACAATTTGATCGAAGGAAAGAGAAATTGTCATGCAATCTTTAAACTGCCAAAGTCATAAAAGTGATAAGTCTCACATGCGTGTAGTAAGTAAACAGATGATTGTTTGAGTTCAATGTGAAGATGAGTTGCTTTGGCACACTCCACTTCGAGTGAGAGTTATACATCAAGGTCATGTGGAATGACGGACAAATGTAAAAGAAATTAGGCAAGAGTGCTTTGAGAAGTAAATGGTCAAAAAGTGCAGTCAAGTCCCAGGTATAAGATTTATGAAGCCCAAGAGGCGAGTACCTGCAAAGAGAAGTGCACTTATACATGTGTGAATATGTGTAAACCAACTCAGGAAACTTAAAACACTCACTGTCTTCCTACCTTGGCAAAAGAAGTCTGATGCTATGGAAGGAATGATTTGAATGGACCATTCTTAGATAACTTGGGGTTCCCTGATGGGATGTAAGAGTTTAAGGGGAATCTGACATGGGTGCTTACCCCTTCCGACTTGGAACTTCATTTCACACCATGGATGTCTTGACTTCAGGCAAGTACATCACCAAGCCCTAGATCGGATCTCCAACCACACCTCATCAGGAGTTTGGTCCCTTGGGAAGAGATCTGAATGACCTCAAGGTGTGAACTTGAGCCATCCAGACAGAAAATTCTAGGGTGCTGGTTCCTGTGACCGAAGTAGCTCTGGGTTCTGGGTGACATGTTCTATTGGCTCCTGGGAGTGCTGATTCCATGGGGAGAGAAGTAGTGAGAGAAGTCAGCAAGCAGGCTTATTTAAAGTGTGGGTAAAGGACCTCTTTACCTGGTTCTGAAGAGGAAATTAGACTCAATGTGAGTTAGCATATGGCCTGAATGCTGGTGTCTTTCCATCTCCTGCTGGAATTCTAACCCATAGTTATGGTTCCAGGAGGTGGGGCTTTGGGGAGATGATGAGTCTGTTGTTTCGGTGTTTCTGTGAATGATGTATGAGAGAAATTCTTACACTTGGCTCTATGTGGTTACAGTGAGAAGGTGGCCATGTATGAATCAAGAAGTGGTGCCTTGATCTTGACCTTCCTCAGACCACGAGAAACTGCGAGTTTCTGTATAAACTACTTAATTTCAGGGGTTTTTGAATAGTAGTTTAAATAGACTAAGCTAGTTCATAGTAAATGAATGTTGACTACCTTGTGGCCGTGTCTTATTTCCTTGATGTAAAACCTTCTCAAAAGTATGGTTCCTAAGGCCACACTAATTCAGTTTAAATTCAATCCAATTTATGTATTTATTTGGAGAAGTGTTAGGGATTCAATTCTACTCAGAGCTTACTGCATGGCAACAAGTTCTATGCTACTAAGATAACTACAGCCCTGTGGTTTAGCTTTTTTAAAAATTATTTGGAGTTGAGATAGACTATCCAATGGTTAGAGCAATGGAACCAAAATTAGAAATATAAAGTAGGAAGATGAAGCATGCTGGCACCAGTCCAGACACATGAATTAAAAGAACAATAAGCATAATTGTATTTCTTTGATATTATAAAGTATTATAAAGTTTTTTGTTTCCCAAGCACTCATTCCCTTCCATTCCTCTTAGAATCTCCCTGCTCTCAGTCTTAAAACTGGGCATGCAGCACCAGCCCAGGATCTCAAAGAAATCAACAAAAGAGTAGAGACCATCTATTCCTACATCCTCTTGAGTCTTCTGCCAAGAAAGAAGCAAGTATACAGAGTTCTGGACTTTTTGTTACCCCTTGCCACCAATAAGCCAACCCATTTTACTTTTGAATGAATGGATCCTGAAGGAAGATTTATTGGTCAGCTGACCTGGCCAATTGTCCAATAACTCTCCCACACACTTTGATAAGGTTTTGAGGGTTGACCTGACTTTCTGGTAAAGGTATCCAGAAAGCATTCTGTTACAGTATGTGGATGACCTCTCAGCTTCAGAAACAGAGGAGGAATGTCAAAGGTCACTGAGTGCTAGAGGCACTACAGGTCTACCAGATCTCAGCCAAAGAAATTCAACTCTGCGTGTACCCTATCACCTACCAGGATAGAACTTGAAAGGAGGCAAACAAAGGTTGCCCAGAGCTGAATGTTGTTGATCCTACAGATACTCATACTTTAGATAAAGAAACAAGTGAGGGAGTTTCTGGGGTGCTGCTTATGGATACCTAGGTTCGTGGGTTTCCATTGCTTGAATAACCCATTATCAAGAACTCTGTCACAACTACACAATGGAGTACTACTCAGCTATCAAAAACAATGACTTCCTGAAATTCATAGGCAAATGGGTGGAACTAGAAAATGTCATTCTGAGTGAGGTAACCCAATCACAAAAAAAACCACACATGGTATGCACTCACTGATAAGTGGATATTAGCACTAAAGTTCAGATTACCCAAGATATAATCCGCAGACCACATGAAGCTCAAGAAGAAGGATGACCAAAGTGCAGATGCTTCAGTCCTTAAAAGGGTGAATAAAAATATTCATAGAAGGAGATATGGAGACAAAGTTTGGAGCAGAGACTAAAGGAATGATCATTCCAAGCCTGACCCACCTGGGGATCCAGCCCATATATATACAGCCACCAAATCTAGACAAATTGATGAAGCCAAGAAGTGCATGCTGACAGGAGCCTGATATAGCTGTCTCCTGAGAGGCTCAGCCAGAGCATGACAAATACAGAGGCAAATGCTAGCAGCAAACCAATTGAACTGAGAATGGGGTCCCATTGGAAGAGTTATAGAAAGTTTTGAAGGAGCTGAAGGGACTTGCAACCCCATGAAAACAATAATACCAACCAACCAGAGCTCCTAGGGATTAAAACACTACCCAAAGAGTTCACATGGACAGAACCATGGCTCCAGCTGCATATGTAGCAGAGGATGGTCTTGTTGGGCACCACTGGGAGGAGAAACCCTTGGTCCTGTCAAGGCTGAATCCCCCAGTGTAGAGGAATAACAGCTCGGGAAGTGGGGATGGTTTGGGAGGGGGAACACATTCATAGAAGAAGGGGAAGGGAGATGGGATAGGGGGCTTATGGACAAGAAGCTGGGAAAGAGAATAACATTTGAAATGTAAATAAAAAAGTCCAATAAAAAATTGAAAAACAAACAACAAAAAAACCTCTTCCTACACATGTCTAATGTCCTATTCTGTAAAACACCAACCATGAACCCAGCCAGCGTACCACCAGTTGATAACCCAGCAGAGTCCCTGTATAATTTCCTGGAAGTGACTGTTGTAGTCAAGTCTATCAGACCTGATCTAACAGATATCCTGCTACAAAAAGCAGAAGAGGTGATGTACTCTGATGAAAGCAGTTTTGTTCAAAATGAAACCAGGTATGCTAGGCCCACTGTTTTCATCTTGGACAGGACAGTATGGTCCCAGTCTCTCATCTAGGGCATTTCAGCATAGAGATGAGCATTAACCCAGGCATTTCACTGGGGGAAGAGCAAAGCCATCACCATGTACACAAACAGTATCACAGCCCATGTATCTGGGGCCCTCTACAGGGAGAGGTGGCTTCTCACTTGGATGGAAAGGGAATTAAAAACAAAGAAATAATGGCCATTCTAGAGACCAAATGGCTGCCAAAAGAGATAGCCACTGTCTATGGCATAGGGCATCAAAGAGAGGAATCCACTGGAGGTCCAAGGGAATAGGGGAGCAGACTTGGCTGCCAAGAAGGTGGCCCTAGAATCCATGGGGTCTTTTTAGATCTTGGTTGCTCTGTCTGAACCTGATTTTGCTTCAATGCCCAAACTAGACACAGGAAAGAGACCAAATTGACAAAAAGGGCAGATGCCAAACAGGAGGCAAATGAGTGGTGGCTTTTGCTTGGTGGGAAACCTAAACTCCCTGTTACTACTGGAAGAACTAATGGAGTCAAATCTCCACCAGTCATCCATCTGGACATCTCCAAAGCTGCTGATTTACTTAGGCCCAGATATTACATCTTTCAACTAGACAATTTGTCAAAGACATTATGTCCAGATGTATCACTTGTGTACCAGTGACACCCAAAGGAAGAAGAAAAGCCCTGGAAAGACTGTGCCCAAGGAGGTACTCTCAGAGAATATTGGGAAGCGAATTTTATAGAGATAAAACCCCAAATTCTTAGCAAACAGTATTTGTTAGTTTTTATACATAACTATATACTAGCTTCCTGAGCAGCCAGGAGCCAGACAATAGCATTGTACTCAGTGGAGTGGAAAAGCTGAATCTTCCTCAGGGCACAGTGATCCCTTCATAGTCCTAGAAAGAGAACTATCACAAGCTACCTGAAGCCATAGGCAATACAATCCCAGATCCACAAAGATTAGGGCCTGGAGGAAAGGCAAAGATCATTATTGGGAAACCATAGAACCAGGGGATTCAGGTGGCCATCAGTGGCCCAGACCCAGCTAGCAAATTTCCTATCTAAAAGCAATTGGTACCGGGGGTCATCTAGCCCATTGACCTGATGGCCCCATTAAGTTACTTCTGGGATGCAAATACCTAAGACGGTAGGCACCAAAATTCCAAATTTCCCAGAAAATCACTCAATAACCCGAAGGCTTAAAGTTAAGGAGGCAGCAAAATCCAGTTCCAGAGTGTTCAGGATGCTAGAAAGAATATATTGGATCTTTAAGAATTTCTGACAGGCCTATTCTCACCAGGAGTGTTGTTTATGCCTGGACCCCAAGCTCCCATATTATATTGTGATTGCAGCTGATCAAACAATAAGGTCACTTCCAATCCTGACAACTGTACTTGGGACAAACCTAAGCTCATCCTAGGGGACTGCCAAGGAAAGGGTGCCTGCTTAATGTTGCTAAGATTCTGCCTACATGGTTCCCCCTATGCAGATTCCTGTAGCCATACCCAGCATGTTAACCCCAGAAATGGTGGTCAGATGCTTTTTCCCACCCCAGAAACTACCTGATTTGCTTGTGCTAATGGCTTAACCAAGTGTGAACCTTCTGGATTGTTTTCATTGAAGGAGACCTCCACTCCTTGTGTTCTTGTGTAAGCCAGACCCCAGCTGTTTGTCAAAAATGGAGACGATTCTGGATTTAGGGCTTTTCTGTGAGTCGTGAGCCATCCCAATTCTTATTCCTCTATTGGTGGGGACAGGTATGACAGGCCCCATCATAGCTGGACTCTTAGCCCTAGGTATGGGAATACGATTTTTAAGAAACTCAGTGTTCAGACAGATGTAGATCTAGCTGGGCCACTTGAAACATTCTGTTTCTCCTTCTGGAAGCCCAGTTAGACTCCTTAACCAAGGTTGTTCTTCAAATTTGGAGAGGATTGAACTTCTTTACGAGACAACGAGGTCTCTGTAAGGCACTGGGAGAAACTTGTGGCTTTTATGCCAACCAGTCAGGGGTAACTATAGAAAGTTTAGCCATAGTTAAAATAACAACCTTCAGGAGAGAGAAGAAGAGAGGCATCGAGAATCTATTCCCCTGGTTAACTACTCTACTCACAGCCAAGGCCGGGGCATGACTTATTTTGCTCCTAGCTCTTCCTGTAGAATCCTGCTTGCTCAACTGCCTACTTAATTATGCTAAACAGAGAGTAAAGTCTTTTCGATTGGCAATACTGACTTTCTATTCTGCTTTAACCATGTCCATGTGTGTTCTGTGGTGCAATTACTGTGCGACAGTATTGTTTCATTTTTATAAAAATACGCACCACAAGCTTTGAGGTTTGAAAGAAGTATATGTGAGAAAATGAAAAGGAATACTTGACGCTGTGAGAAATAAGGCTATAGACGGTTAGCCCAAAAGATGGTGTTTTGTGAGAATTCTCTCTGGGAGACAACACACACACACACACACACACACACACACGTTTATTCACCTCACATCAAAGTAAACACTTATACCTAAATCCAATGTGGTGAACAAGAGTTTATTAGGGCTACTTCCAGGAGCACAGATAAATGGTCACACACAGGGCCTGGTACCATCCAAAAGCATCCGCACTGCGGCATAGCTCACCTCTCATGGGTGATGGCTCTCAGAAGCTGCATCCCAGAGCTCTCTGGAGGACTGAGAGGCAGCGTGACCATCCTGGGGATGCCTTCTCGACAGCTGGGCTGGTTGGTTTCCTCCTCCAGCAGCCACGTGCTGCTTCTCCAGCCTGGGGAAGGAGCTCTGGATAATCCCGTGAATTTTAGCTTTTCCAGTCCTCTAAAGTTTGTTTACTTCCCGGGTCTCATCAGCCCTACTTCCCACCTTTCTGGAGAGAATGTTTCAACTTGGAGAATATTGGCGCCTGACAGATGATAGAAGTTGGAGTGAGAGCATTAAGAAAAGAGGAATCCAAGACAGTGGACAGGCCATGGACCACCTTGGATATGTCAACAGCGGCTGCCTAAAGGTACATGATTGAGAAACTCTCAGGCCGGGCTTGGGCTCAGTGAATAGCAATGAATTAGTCCTGTCTGTCACAGTCAAGGAGGGGGCTCACAGTGGTATGTGTGCCATGAGTGTGGCACCATTTGACTGGAGTAATGCACATGGCATATAGTGGGGGAAAGCAGGATACTTTGGGCCATCTTTACTCCTTAGTCATTGTCAGTAAAGAACACATTCATGATTCTTTTAATTCATTCACTCTGTGTATCATCTGTCTGTCTGTCTATCTATCTATCTATCTATCTATCTATCTATCTATCTATCTATCTATCGTGTGTGTGTGTGTGTGTGTGTGTGTGTGTTCAAGTACACGTCTATGTGTTATTACAGCTCATGTCTCAAGGTCAGAGGACAACCTGAGCGAGTCGGTTCTCTCCTTTCACTTTGTAGATCCCAGGGATTGAACCATGGTTGTCAGGCTTGGAGGCAAGTATCTCTACCCTACTCCATTTTCTTGACACCCCCATCCACATTCCTATTAAAAATTCTTAGGTACTTGAATATTTGTGTTCTTTTGGCAAAAAAAAATGATCTTCCCGGTGTCTTTGAGAAAGATAGTTTCCAACCTATGGATAAAGATCAGCTAGACACCTGCTAAGGTGTTAATTGGTGATAACTGGATTAATATGAGACCTGGGAGCTCTTTTCATCTCTGTCACTAACTAGCTGTGTGACCTTGAGCAAATCCTTTAATCCTCCTAGACCTCTATTTCCTTGTCTTCAAAACAGGGATGCTATCTGAGGGATGTCCCAGAGTCTGTGAGGCTTAAAGGGGATGACAGCTGAGCATTCATGGCACACAGAAAACATTGTGTAGATGTAAATCATGATGCTTCCCCTGGAGACGGAGCAAACTGGTCAAGGGTAGCATTTTCCCAAAGTCTGTCCCTTGAAACTCAAGTTCCATGAGATGTCAGTGAATGCTACACGAAGGCCACTAATCAAATAAAAAACACTCTCTCCCAAATAAGTTTAGGATGCTTGTGGGTAAACAAGGTTAAGTTAATATATTCAGCATGGAAATGATTAACATTTACTTTTTTTGGCTTTGCTTCTGAGGATTTGATTTGTCTCAGTGTATGGTCAGGCTGGGCTGGAACTCCCTGTGTAGAGCTGTTTGGCTTCAGTCCTCTTGCCTTTATCTCCTGTGTGCTGGGATCACATGTGTGCCAGCATACCTGGCCTGCTAATTTTTATTTTTATATTTTTTTCTCTTCTCTCCTCTCCTCCCCTCTCGTCCCCTCCCCTCCCCTCTCCTCTCTTCTCCTTTTTTCTTTTCCCCTCTCTTCACTTCTCTTTCTTTCCTTTATATCTGTTCATTTGTTTATGTGTTTGTATATACACACATACAATATGGCTGGTGTGTGGAAATCAGAAGACAATGTGTAAGAGTCAATTCTCTTTTCCAGGCTGGTGCTGGGGGTTGAACTCAGTCTGTTGGGGTGGTGACAAACACCTATCCCTCTGTAACATCTCATCAGCCCCAGTCTTTACTTTTTGATGAGCATTGCCAATCATTGAAAGTTCAGAAGTAGTACACATTGATTCTCACACTTATTTAGATACAAAAGTCTTCTAAAATATCAATTCTTTGACATAGGATCCTTTGGAAAGCATTGAACAATCTGCCTCTACTCCCCCTTCAGACGTCAATGCTCTGTGACCCATTGTTTTATTCAGCTGATGTTGAAAATTCCTCTAGTATATGTCAGATACTCTTCAAGGAACAAAAAAGAGAAAAAAAAGCTTTCAGTCTTGTGAAGTTTATGTCCTAGTAGTTGATGTCACTTACCAAAGTATGTCTGTCCTTAGGAAACTGACCGCTGCAGTCTTAACTCAAACACATACACTAGTTCTTTTGAATAAAAAAGTCCAAAATGGGCTGGAGAGATGGCTCAGCCATTAAAGGCTAGGCTCACAACCCAAAATATAAAAAGTCCAATGCATAACATTGATGGGGGAAGGATAGCATTATAGTTTGATCTGCTGTTGTTATAAGTACCACAACTAAAAGTAATGTGGTGAGGAAAGAGCTTATTTTATCCTGCAGGTTAGAGGTCATCACGGAGAGGAGCCAGTGCAGATACTCAAGGCAGGAACCTGGAGGGAGGAACTGAATCCAAGACTGCGAAAAATTGCTGCTTCTGGCTTGCTCCCTCTGGCTTGCACAGCAAGTTTTCTAATATAGTCCAGGACAGCCTGTGGAGGTATGGCCCTTCCCCCAGTGTGCTGGATCCTCCCACACTGATTAGCAGCCAAGAAAATGTCTCACAGACATGCCCATAATCTTCAGAGGACACGCTATGGTTGAGTGTTCCTCAGATAATTTGGGGCTGCATCAGGCTGATAGCTGAGGCTAACTAGGAGAGGTAGTTTAAGGACAAACAGACAGATTTCTATGTCTTTGCTTTTCTTTCATTCACTCGCCAAACTGAGGTTAAACCAGACGGAGACCTGAAACAGGAGATGGTGTTACATGGGATGGGGAGAAACATAAAGCCATTGATTCCTTCACTCTTGGGCTTGGTCTCTTGAGGAATTCTTGCATCCAACACACAACAGACTATGCTTACCTCCCTGGAATCTGCCTTCTAGATGGACAGTAAGAAGAAAACGTGGGTACTTGTAACCCAGGTTGTCAGGTATGCTGTGGTGGGTAGCGGAGGGTGATAGGGGAGTTCATCACAGTAGCACCTGCCCTAGGCAGGAGACAAAGCATCTTGGTAGAAACATCACTTCAATTGAATTATCCAGATATTGGTAGGAGCTTGCTGAGGCTAGGTAGGTAGAAATACGGAGTGGGAAAAGTGTTCTTGGCAGTGGAAACCACCACAAAGGCCTGAAAGAGACCCTGTAACAGCAGTACAGTCAGAAAGGAACTAAGTGTGAAAGGATATATTTATACATGAGGGTTCTATGGCTGAAATAAAACTAAAGACCATCAGTGATCAGTGGTTTCCCAATGGAAAGTTTTGAGGTCATGACCGCCTCCACAGTCCTTAAATGCTACCCTTTTGGTTAGTCTGTCTCTCTGTCTCTGTCTCTGTCTCTGTCTCTGTCTCTGTCTCTCTCTCTCTCTCTCTCTCTCACACACACACACACACACACACACACAACTGTATTGTCATAGGAACTTTGTCACACTGAGAATTCTTCCTGTTCTAGGCATTCATTGCTTCTCAGTGGTAGTGTTAAATAAGTGCTAAAATCCCAACTCAAGACGATCATAGCAAATAAGGAATTAAATATTTTCTGTTACAGGAAAAATAATCCAGGGAAGATTTGACCCAGAGACTCCAGATCCAGTATCCCTTATTTCCTATCCTGCTACCCTCTGGGAATACTATCCTCAGGCAAAACGATGCTAGCAAGATGGCTGCCAGCAACTCCAGGCTGATATTTTTCATGTCTTAGTCAAGTGAAAAGGAAAGGAAAAGCCTTCCTGAAGCTTCTACCTAGGTCCCTGCGTTTATTTGGATCGCCCCATCTTACTTCATGTGTTCATTCTTGAAACAACTATGATTGGAAAGGCTTGATCACATGACCTGATTCTGGAGCAGAAGGTGGAGACTAAGACACAACCCAGAATGCTTTTCATTCCTTACTGCCCCCTCCCCTGGCTGTGTATGTGTGGCACACACACACACACACACAGACAGGCAGGTACATAATGCAGGTCAATACATGTGCAAATCAAACATGTTTATTTTTGAGACAGGCTCTCATTGACCTGGAGTGCACTCATTCAGCTAGTCCTGCTGGCTACTGAGTCCCAGGGATCTGCCTGCCTCTGCCTCTCTAGTGCTGGGATCACAGATACCTGCCTCCATGTTCGGCTTTTGTCACCTGAGTTCTGGGGATTGAACCCATGTGAGTTGGCAGCAGGCACTTTACCAAATGAAACATCTCCTAGACCCTGTGGTTGTTTTCTAAAGCAACTGAGGTCACTAGTGAAGGGGTGGAGAGTCGGTGGGAAGAAAAAGAAAAGGTCAGAACAGACAGGAAGTGAAAAGGTGGGGGGTAAACTTTTTTAAGTAAGAAAGGAAAAGCTAAGAATACCAAAGGAGATATACCAAAGAAGGGACAGAAACCTTTTATTCTTTCTACAGAAATATGAAAAATGAATTGCTTCCACTGAGCACTTTTGGCTGTTGGAAATAGAAGGTAAAATATGGGGAAAGGAACCAACCCCCTCATGTTGATTAGATAAAGCCCCTCCCCCAGCCTGCCACTGACCAGTCACCTGGCCATCAAATTTCTGGTTGTAGGAGAGAAATGTGGAGGTCATCCACTACGGTGATCATGGAAGGCTTGGCCTATCTTAAGGCCCAGACACAGAGCTAGAACCCACTGGGCTTCAGCTCCTGAACGTCTCCCAGCAGCAGAGCACTTTTCTCTTGCAATAAACCACTGCCTCTCATCATTGGCTTATTGGTTCTTACATCTGAAGTCATCTCCCCCATAATTCTGCAGGCTGCAGATCCTTCTCATCCATAAAGAGAAGGTATAATTTAGGTAAATTGGTGGACTACAGCCAAATCTGGCCCTGGACAGTGCCCAGGTAATTTATTTTTCCAGACAAGGTTTTGATTTGTAGCACAGAATGACCTTAAATTTGTGATTCCCCTGCCTCTGTCTCCTGAGTGCTGGGATTTACACACAGGCACCCAGATACCTGGCCTGAATAATGTTTTAAATACAAATGTGGGCGTCTCGGGGAATAAGCACGGTTTGTCATCTGTCTCTCTCGTAGGTCCCTGATATCTATTCCCTGGCCCTTTTTATGTTCATCTTGACTGTATGACAGAGGAGAGATTTGATTTTGCAATCTTGACCCAATTCTTCTTTCATGCATTAGTCAATCAGGCACTTGAGGATGCCCTTGTGATCAGGTATTTCTAATGACAAGAAAGGGAGGGAGAAAGAATTGCAACTTTTCCTCAGCCGGAGGATTCATTCTCCTTCAAAGTATCACCTCTCGGTAACACACACTTCTCCAGTGAGACTAAGGGATGTTTAAACTCCCCTAGGATTTGTTCTCAGTGTCTGAAGCTCCTGTCTGAAATATACTCAAAAGTGAAACATTCTCATTCTTCACGAAGGGATCTGATCTCTGGAAGAAGCCTACAGCACTGGGGCCCAAGTGTGGCTGACCAGGATAACCAGGGCACCTGCCTCTTCCTTTCCCTTTGTGTCCAAAGCACAGCGCAGGGATGTTAGTATTACCTGAGGTCCTTGGGGACTCACTCTAAAGCTTTATTTATCCTCGTGGTTCAGATCTTTCGTGTGTGGGGAAGGGGGTGTGCATGGATGGTTTTGTGCAATTGCGTGGAGGCCAGTGGTGGACTGGTGACTCTCTCGATTGCTTTGTCACCTTATTATTTGTGATAAAGTCCCTCACTCAACCCAGAGCTCATGCATGGCTTACTGGATAGTCAGTGAGCCGTTTGGATTCTCAGCCCTGGGATTATAGGTGTGCAGCACTGTGCCTGGCTTTATACATTGCTGCGGGGGATCCGATTCAGGTCCTCATTTGTGCGTGGCAAGCATCTGATGTGACTGAGCTATCTCCCTGCCTGACTCATGTATTAGATGTTCCGTAAAGATGTGTGATAATGACTTGGTTCACAGCTGCTGGTGCTGCTAGGTGGTTGTGGAACCTTTGGGAGGTGAGGCCTAGTGGAAAGATGTTAGGTCATTGGGTGAAAGGATATGGTTTTTAAGGGCATATTGGGAATCTAAGAGTGATCTCTCTCTCTCTCTCTCTCTCTCTCTCTCTCTCTCTCTCTCCTTCTATCTCTGCCTTCCTCTGTCCCCTTTGGTCTTTGTCTCTGTGTCTCTCTGACCTTCTTTGGCCATTATTTAACAGCCCATGCACCGCATTGCATATCCCAGGATCGCTTTGAACTTGCAACTGTTCTCCCACCTCAATCTCCCAAGTTCTGGAACTACAGGTGCTCCGTTGAATGCTTTTATTTAAAAGGCAGGGATCAGGGTTTTACTCTGCAACCATGGCTATGCTGGAACTTGCTACATAGCCCAAACTAGTATGCACCCCTTCCCCCCGCTTTCTGAATCATGGGATTATGAACATACACTTCTGTTTTCTCTTTCTTTTTGCTTCCTGGCCACCACAAGGTGAGCAGCTGTGATTCAACACAAACTTCCCACCATGGTGTTCTTCCAGGTCATGCAAAACCATGTGGCCAAGTGACCATGCAAGTGAATCCAAACTGAAATAAACCCTTCTTCCTTACATGCTGCTTATCTCAGATGTTTTTGCACAGTGACAGAAACTTGAGCTACACATTTATTACTTACTCACGTCCCTAATTTAATTATCAACATTTTACATTTCAGTAGTTGAAAGTACAAAAACCATAATATTAGATGCCCCCTCCATTCTTGGTTCCTTAGCTGATCAGCTTTTTTTTTTGAAAATTTCCATGAGATTTTTCTAGAGAGTCTAGGCAGCTGCCTTCAGTATCTTGAAAAAGCCTCAGAAACGCGTCTAGAAACAACTGTATCATTGTTCTCATGCTGGCCTAAGATCGTCATGTCTGAGTTCTATGTCTAATACCCACCTCATCACCTTATCCCTGATCATTCTCTGCAATGGAGACCAGATCCTGGCTGAGCCGTGCAAGGTGTGAGCCCTGGTTTCCTTATATATCCCATTACAGAGCTTTTACTGGGTGGGGTGGTGGGGCAGACAACATCAGCAGCCCCTCTCCCTCCCAAGTTGTGAAGATTAAGTGAGATGATTTGTGTAAATGTTCCTAGGAGGCTGTAATGGTTAATTTCATTTGTCAGCTTGGCTCGGCCACATGCCCCGTTGTCTGGCTGGACATTCATTTAGATGTCACTGTGAAGGTGGTTTGAGGATGTCATGAGCGTTCACAGTCAGCTGGTTGGCCAGGAGCAAAACACATTGTTCTTTGTGAGGAGGATATGCCTCAGTCACTACGGTGAAGGCCTTAGAGCTAACTCTTAAGTATTCCCATCGCAGCAATTCTGTCCCCCAAAGGAACTCTACTTTAGGACTGAGATATAGGAAGAACCCTGCTGTTTCCAGCCTGCTGATCTGCCCTGTGGTTTTCATCTCAAAACAGCAGCATCAGCTCGCTCCTGCATTTGCAGCCCACTGCTTTGTCCTGCGAAGTCCAGACTTGCCAGTCTCCAGGATCACGTGAGCCAAATCCTCAAAATAAGTCTCATTATATATAAACTCATTGGTCTGTTTCTCTGAAGAACTCCCACTGATGCAGAGGAAGAAATTGCATTCACGGGGAGAAGAAATTTAAATAAACTTAAAGTTTAACCCTGTTGCTTCCACTGACTGCTGAAGGGCCAACCCTCAGGCAAGACTCTTCACCTTTTGAGCTTCTGGTTCTTCACCTGTCTGCTGTCCCTCCACTATGTTGGGAGGGAATACACAGAAAACGACTGTTAAGCATCCTGTGTGTGCACACTGTCATGGTTTGACTCTGCCATTGGATGCAAACATGTCTGTGAAGTCTCACATTGGTGAGCCTAGACTACAGCTCTCTAAACAGGGCCCTTTCCCTGAAACCCATCCACGGCTGCACCTGTCAAATGTGTAGTCAGAGGGTGGAGGCTGATCTTTCAGCAGATACTTGTCAAAGGGGCTAAAAGGTTCCAGCCCAGGCCATAGAAGGTTCTATACAGACAAGGGGAAGTAGAGGGAAGAGGGGAAAAGAAACAGAAGGGAGAGACTTGTGGAGGTGGATCAGGCTAGTGGCCAACAATGACAAAGGAAGGAAGATGTGAGAGGAGGTTCTCAGGGATCCAGGTCTGATTGGTTGGGGAGTCAGGTCAGCTCTGAAGCTTGCAAGCTGATTGCTACAGATTAGCTGGGACCTAAAGAGGGCTTCATCAGAGCACAGGGACCCATCCCTAAGGGTCCCACTTTTCCTCTCCTCTCAGGTTAGAGCCAATCAAACTGAAGAGGGTCACGGGAAGCACTACGAAAGAGTTCTTTGCCATCGTTTGTGCGTCAGAACACACATTTTTTAACTGCCAGCAACTCAAGGGCCGGTGCTCAAGTCTGATTCTGGAGTGTTTGAAGTGCCCCTGTGTTCCCGTCCACCCGGACTTGGTGTTCTTCATTGCATCGTTCAGACCTTTTCCTGTATCCCTGACTCAGAGTGGAAATGATCTGATAATTGCTTACCTAAAGCTGTTATCTCTCTCCATTGGAATGTGTGGTGAGAGCTGGGCCTCTGTTTAAGACAGAGTTGCATGCAGCTCAGGCTGACCTTGATCTCACTATATAACTGAGGGTGACTTTGAACTGCTGATCCTCCTGCCTTCACCTGCTCAGTGCTGTGATCACAAGTGTGCCTCCTGTATGGACTGAGACCAGGAGGAACCTCATCTAGTGTGTATCTAGGCCCCCATTCTCCTCCAGAGAACTATGCAGTGACATCCCCAGACTGGTCAGTAAGGAATGGGATGAACGGTGACACTGCCGAGGGCCTCTGTGGGCCAGATACAGAGCCCAGAACTTTTTGGGCATTCCTCATCTATGTGTGCATGCAGGCATGTGTGTGTGTGTGTGTGTGTGTGTGTGTGTGTGTGTGTGTGTGTGTGTTTGTACATATGCACATGCATGTGGAGGCCAGAGGTAGATACCAGAGGTATCTTCTTGAAGGGTTCTTCATCTTCTTTTTTTTTTCATTTACAGTTTCAAAATTAATTTAGTGTTTTTCCTTTGACCATTTCGCACATGCACATGATGTGTGCTGACACACTCACCCCAACCCTCTCCCACCTCCTGACTGCCTCTGTCCACAACTCACTTCCTCGTAAATCTCATTCTGGCACTAGACTATATTCTTAACTATCTTGGAACTCAATGACTTTGCTCAGGGCAACCTGTATGACCATGGGTATGGAGCTATAGTTGAAACCCAGTGAACTCAGCAGTGGGTACACAACCGAAGACAATGGCTGCCCCCGCCCTGTCCCCCTCTCCTAGAATCTAGGAATAACTAGTGGTTCATCTGTAAGGGATAGTGCCTCCCTTATTCATCGTCATTCTTGAGACTAGTCTTGTGTAGATCCAGTGCAGGTAACCATAGTTCTAAGTTCACGGGGACAATGGCTGTAAGGAGGACAATGGCTGGCTTCTGACATCTCCCCACCTTACAACTCTTGCACACTTCCTACCTGCTCTTCCACAATGTCCCCTGATGGTTAGAGACGATAGTGTATTCAGCAAATAGTTTTAATTGTCTACCGGACACATTCTAGAATCATCCAGAAAAGGGAGTTTCTGTAAAGGATTGTGTAACTAAGCCAGCTTGTAGGAGATTTTCTTACTTACAGGCTAACAGAGGGGAAAAGACTAACCCTGGGTATGGGTGGCACCGTTTCACTGGCCTGGGTGCCCAACTGTGTAGGAGGAGAGAAGGCGAGCAGAGCTTGCATTTTGCCCTCTGCTCTCAGATGCATGTACAGCGCGCTCAGTTCTCTCAGGCTCCTGCTGTCGTGAATGTCTTGCTATGATGACTGTGGTATGGAACTGTGAGGTAAAATAAGCCCTTTCTCCTCAGTGTTGCCTATTTGAGGTATTTTACCACAACAGAAACAAAGCCAAAAGAGTAAAAGGTCCTGTTTAGGGTTGAGCTCACAGCTGTTGGTCGTTCTCATCATCTTAGGCATCTGAGTCTTTCTTTGTCTTCTTAAACATTCACTGCCAAAAGAATTGTTCTGGTTGAGACAGAGGGAGTAGCTCAGTCTTTCTAACCCTTTAACACAGTTCCTCTTGTCGTGGTGAGCTCCAACCATAAAGTTATTCTTGTTGCTACCTCATGACTGTAATTTTGCTACCGTTGTGAGTTGTAATGTAAATACTGGTGTTTTCTGATGGTCACCCCCTGTGTCATTCCATCTACAAAGGGATAGAGACCTATGAGTTGAGAACCGCTGGTCTGTGGATGTAAACACAGATACTTAGTGTTGCAATTTGATGCTTTCTCTATTTAACTGAAAAACCTCACTCAGTACGTTCGTGCTGTGGGCCCATGACCTTGCCCGCGTGAGTTTCTTTCTCCTCAAATTCAATCAGAGGGCATTTGTGCCACTCCTGTACTAGTGGGCATATCATCTCTGATAGGTTAGTTTTGTGATTCATAGGGTTCACAGCTGGGCATGACCATTGATGGTTTTATTTCCCCCAGCAGCCTTCATAGCAACTGCTGGCACTCCAAACGCTAGCCAGTAGAGAGGAAATTTCTAATTCAGTTCTTGTTGGCTCTCACATTATCTTGCAACCAAGGTATGTGGAGTCTTCAGAAATAGGGCCTTATCCTCTAGACCGGGCGGGCAACCAGGAGGACTGACAAAAGCCTGTCTACTTTTGAGGAATTCTCTTTCTTTTGCATGCTGACACCCAGATTCCCTGGTACCATTGTTGAAGATGCTGTCCTTTCTCCAGCGTGTATTTATGGCTTCCTTGTCAAATCCAGTAGCTGAAGTTGTGGGGACTTGGATTTGGGTCCTCTATTCTATACCACTGGGTTATATGTCTATTTTTTTGTGCCAGTGCCATCTGTTTTTTTTGTTTTGTTTTGTTTTGATTTCTGTGACTCTGTAGAATAACTTAAATCAGCTATGGTGATATTCTGGTAACATTATTTTTGTTCAGGTTCCTTTGGCCGGTCTTTGTCTTTTATGCTTCCATATAAAACTTAAGATATGATTGAGAAATGTCTGGCATTTTAATGGACATTTCACTAAATCTGTAGATTGCTTTTGTAGAGAGGTCATTTTCACAATATTAATTCTTCCAATGTGTGAACACTGGGGTCTTTTATCTTCTAATGTCCTCTTCGATTTTGTTTCTTGGTGTCTTAAAAACTTCAGTGTACATCTTTCACTTCCTTGCTTGGGTTTACTTCAGAGTTGTGTGTGTGCGTGTGTGTGTGTGTGTGTGTGTGTGTGTGTGTGTGTGTGTGTGAATGTGATCAATCCCTTCATTTTATTTATGTTTATGAGGGCTACTTATTTGAGTGTGTTAACTTTGCATGCTCCCATTTTTCTGAAAATGTTTATTAACTCTTACGGCTTTTATGTTGTTGAAGACTTGATGTTTCTTAAATATAGAATCATACCGTCCACAAATAGGGGTCATTTCACCTCCTCATTTTCTGTTTTTTTTGCCTTTATTTCATTCTCTTGTGTTATTGCTCTAGCTAAGACTCCTGGCACCATATTGAATAGGAGAGAGTGGATATCCTGCCTTACTTCTGACCCTAGTGGAGCTCAGACTTTTTCATTTCACATGATGTTGGGTAAAGGTGTGTCATATTGAAGTATACTCTTTCCATTTGTAGTCTCTCTATGACTTGTTTTATGAATAGGATGTTAGATTTCATCAAAGGCCCTTTCTAGGTCTATTGATGCGACCATATTACTTCTGGCTTTTAGTCCATTTATGTGATGAGTTATATTTTTAATTTAGATATGTTGAACCATCCCTCCATTGCTATTATCAAGCCAAATTAATCATGATGAGTGATTCTTTCATGCAATTTTAAAATTCAGTTTGTTGAGAAGTTTTGCATCCATGTTCATCAAGGAGATCACTTTGTCATTTGCTTTTTTGTTGTTTTAATATTGGTGTAATACTGGGGTCATAAGAAGAGTTTTGAAACATTCCCTCCGTTTTTAGTCTATGGGATAATGTGAGCAGAGTTGGTGTTAGTTAAAGGTCTAGAATGGAGCACTAAATCCATCTAGTCCGTGGCTTGTTGTTATTGTTGTCGAAAGCCCTTGTATTACTCTCTAAATCTCATTGGCGAATATAGATCTGTTTAAACTGGTCACCCTGATTTAATCACAAGCATCTAGAAACTGTTGGGTTCGAGGTGGAAGCTGAGAAAACTCACTTCGGATATAGAAGCTCAAAAATGAAAGCTTTATTTTTGGAGTGCTCAGGAAGGCAGCCAGTTCAGGATCTAAACCACACCCACAAAGAGAGTGTGTACATTTTTAAAGGATGGGAACACAAAGTGAGGGGAGACCTGGGGGAAGCCTCAGTGTTATCCAATCATATTTTGACATTATGGATTAAACAAGGGAGTACCTATTGGCGACTAGGCCATATCCAGGGCGCCTGGCTTCAAGGGCCTTAATACATTCTTCTAGACCTTAGATCTGGAGCTTCGAGTGATAGGAGGACAAAGAGCAGGTCAGCTGCACATAATTAGGGCATAACAGGCAGTTGGTTATATATTCTTTCTAACTTATGCACCTTGGTTTAGGTAACAGCAATTTCTATATTCTTTACCAATTAACAAGCAATTAAGAAAACATTTGGGGAAATGGGTAGGTGTTCGTTCCCAGGCCTCCGAACATGAACTTACTTGCTAGCAGGATGGAGAAGTTGTCCTTGAGGTGGTTGAACTCAGACAACTGTTTACACCAGAAGCTGTTCAGCTCTAGGGAAGTTCCCAGCTCTGTTAGAGCCTGGGTCCTAGAATTTAGTTTCTCCTTATGATTAACTGGAATCTGAAAATGAAATATTAACACTTAGAATAAATTTAGTTCGCTTCTTCCCAACAGAAACACATCTAGTCTTTGAGCTATTCCTTTCTAACAGGATATATGTTCGTAAGTTACATCCCTATGATTTTTTCTGAACTTTAGCATCTGTTGTAATGTTTCATTTTCCATCTTGTTTTGTTACTTTGGTCTTCCTTTGGGTGACTTAGCTAAGAAGTTGTTAGTCTTGCTTAACTTTTCAGAGGACCAGCTCTCCATTGCCTTATATCTTTGTGTTAGTTTTGTTTCCATTTCATTAATTTCTGCTCCAATCTTATTTTCTTCTCCAGTTCTACTGCTTTGGGGTTGTTGTTGTTCACCCCCCCCACAAAGCCTTAAAATGTGTCACTCAGTTCTCTATTCCAGACCTCTCAAGTTTTCCCACATGGACACATGATAGTGTTTAAACTTTTCTTTCATATTGCCTTCATTATATCTTATGGATTTTGGTATGCTGTGTTCCTTAGGAAACATTCATTTAGGACTGGTGATTGCGTGTGCATGTTTGTGTGTGCGTGTGCATGTGTGTGCGTGCGTGTGTGTGTGTGTGTGTGTGTGTGTGTGTGTGTGTGTGTGTGTTGGTTTATCATACTCTTTATGCTTTTGTGATGGGACCAGGGCATCTGTAGTTGGCATGTTTGCTGTCTTATATGAGTTTTTGGTCTGTCAGGCCAGAATCAGAAGGCAAGGCCATGGGCAAGGACACTTGGGGGAATCTGGAGTAGAAGCATCTAAAGCGGAGAGGACTAGGGTGTGGTATTTTACCACGTCCAGGTCTAGGTCTTGGATTAGATAGACAGCATACAACAGCTTGGTAGTGTGGGTCTCAAGGTGAAACAACCTTAAGGTATAGGCAGAGTCTTCTTGGGGCTGGGTCTTGGGGCCCAGCACCGGGGCCATGGTGACCCTATGGAACAGTTGGGGAATGCGAGTCCAGAGACAGAGAAAAGTGGGGTCCGGGTTAGAGCTGCTGCTTGGTTGTATGGGTCTATAAGCAGAGCAGGCTGGAGTCTATGGTAAAGTGAGATCTTTTAATAGCCGTGGGCTTGATGCTGATGGGTAAAGATTATGGGTATTAAATATGGAAGCGGAGTGGGCCAGGGTCTAGGGAGGGGTCTTCCTAGCTTACTATTTTTAGATAGGATCTCTCAGTGAGCTTGGAGCTATTGACTCTAGCTCTACAAGTCTCTAACTTAATGACTCAGCTAGACTAGTAGCTAAGTAAGCAAGCTCCATGATCCTCCTATCTCCACTGCCCAGTGCTGGGATTTTACAGGAGCACAGAAGCATGCATGGCTTCTCAGGTTGGGTGCAGTGGATTCAAACTTGAGTCTTCATGCTTGCACATCCGGTGCTTTATCCAATGAGCCATCTCCCCAGCCACTGTCTACTCATAATGCTAACACTGAGAGAGGTTTGGACACGTTTGTCCTACCGATAAGAGAATGAAAGCTCAGAGAGATTAAACAGCATGTCTGTGGTCACACAGTGGGAGCTGGGCTGATGACCCTAAGGCATATGATTTTAAATCGTTGCAGGAATACACCAACACACTGGCAGGCGCTTCCAGCGCTCATGTGAAAAAGAAAATCAAGACAGTATCATTGACTTTAGTGGGAAGCAGTGCTAAAATCAATTACTTATGCCTGCAAAGGATGGAGTAGGTGTGCCCAGAAGCACATGTGCTGTTTAGCCTCTATTCTTACAGTGTATTCCAGGAGTCACCCTGGGTATGTATAGAAGAAGCAAATGCTTAAAATGAAGGAGAGAGAACAAGTAGGAGAAGGAAATGCTCTGTTTCTCTTTAGACACTGGACTTCAATTCTTCCTGCTGTGGAAACACACCTATCTACCCACATATGTGTTTGGGGAGTAATCTGCAGCCTGCAGTAGGAACTTTCTCTGTAGATTCTTGGGAAGTAAGGTGGTACTAATGTTTCTTCAGCTGACTGTACGTTCCTGGGCGTGGGTCTCGGATGACCCCCATTGCTGTGGGCCTCCCACAGACTTTCCAGTGAAAAAGGGGCATAGAGCAGGAGGCAGCAGTCAAGCTGGTGACCTGCATTTGGTAACTGAGACCTGGTTACAGAGAAGTCTTTGCTTTGCATTCGTCTCCTGAATTATTGTATGCTTACTCTGCCCAACCCAGACTTGGGACCTTCCAGGAAGTAGAGTGTATTGATTAACTACTGTGGGGTTTGCAGGGGTGAAGCCTCCATGGGGCTCCTCACTGGGAAATCATGGATAAGTTATTTAACCTCTCGGAACCTTGGCTACCTACTTACAGTTTTATCCGTGTTAGGGGTCTGGTAGGAGAATTAAATGTGACAGTTTGTATAAGGAAACAATTTGGCTCTGGCATACAGCAGGAACTCAATGCATGTTAGTTACTATCTGTAAGAAATCAACAAGCAACCTGAGACACTAGAAAATTCTTAGCATCGATCTGAATTGATCTAAGTTGCTCGAACCAGGTACTTGTCAATTTTGGTGATTTTTCTTTTCTTTTCTTTTTTCTACCTATTTTTTTCTGGTGTTTGTTTTAGTTTTTTTTTTTCATGTTGTGATTATTGCTGCTTTTGGATATTTAGAGACAAGACCTTACCGTGCACCCGTACTCATGATCCTCAAAGAGCCTTCACTCCCAGAAAGCTGGGATTACACATGTGAGTCACTATTTCCCTAGTTGACATCTAGAAGTGTTGAACAAATTTCACCAGTGTTTCTAGAATTGGTATTTTTTTCAGAAGAGAGAGGAGCAGGGCAGGGATGGCTGTAGCTGCTCTGCTCTGGGTAAGTCTCAGTGCTCCCTGCTGCTTGTTCCCCTCTCTAATCAATCAGGCAGAGATCCAACTCCTCTTCCTGTGCACAAAGACTCTAATTTGAGACTAAAGTTGGGAATTACTAGGCTTGACTGCAAGCAAACCCTGTTGAGGGCAGGTCCTCTGTCTTCTTTAAGAAGCCATCAAAAGAAGATGTGGGGTTTCCCCTGGAGTCCTAGCAGATGGATGACCTTGTCTCAGTGCTCAACTGCCAACAAGACATCTCTATCATTCCCTCCCCCACGGCAAAGTCTGGCGAATGCCAAGGAAGCAGAGGTGAAAAGGGTGTAAGCTTTGGATGCCAGGAAAGAGAGCCAGTGAATGCAGTCTCCTGCATACAGCATCGCTAACACAAGGATGAACAAGCAGCAGCTGTGGCTACCTGCACAAGACCTGCAGAAACAAGCAAGGGAAAGAAACGTAGGTAGGCGTGGGTGGCAGCCAAGAAGATGAGAACCAGCAACAGTGGAGAAGTAATCAGGGAGAGTCATGGGGGGGGCAGGTAAATGCAGCTACCACACATTCTCTCTCTCTCTCTCTCTCTCTCTCTCTCTCTCTCTCTCTCTCTCTCTCTCTCTCTCTCTCTCTCTCTGCAATTGCCAGAAATAAATTAAAAAAAGAAAAGAATAGCAGCCTAGGTCATGCCATCTCCTAGGTAGGGCTACGGTATATCAGGTACTGGCTGTGTGCCAGGAGTTCAATGCTTTTGGCAGCCTTCAGGTCAATTCTGTATTTGCTACAATGTAACACTTGAGACCAGGTGATTTATAGTAAGCAAGAATGTATTCTGTTCAAGGTTCTGGAGGCTGGGAAGTCTAAGGGCATGATGTGGGCATCTATTCAGTCTCTTTGCAGGACTGACTTTGTTACCCCATGGTGGGAGGTGAGAAGGGGAGGAAGAAGAAGATGAAGAAAGGATGAGAGAGAAATGATAAAATGACATGTACAGCCTCAAGCTATCCTATAATCAATATTAACCCACTCGTGTGTCTGGAATCCCATGACCTGAACCCCTCTCATTAGGCCCTACCTCTCAACACTGCTCTATGGGAGTTTCACACTTCAGCCTGGACTCTTGGAAGACGTTTTTCATCCAGCACATCTGCCCCTATTAGGTTGATGACGAGATTGCAACCCAGAATGTTTAACTCACTTCCTCGTAGTAGTTTATCCAGAGCCGAGATTCTAACCTGGATGGACCATATCTTAGCATCCTCACGCTAGCTGCCAAACTGGTAAGTGAAAATTCTGGCTTGAGGAAGAAGTCTGAGAGGGTACAATGACAGATTTATAAGACAGGCAAAGAGAGGCCATAGGAGAATCTCAGTCATGATCGAAAAGCCCAGCTAATGAGTTCATCTTATAAGGAATGTTCAAGAGACCAAGCTGTCTGGAATGTGTTTGATATGGTTGGAGTCAGAGTTGGCAGGTCATTCTGATAAGCTTTTAGGCCAGGGGTTCTCAACGTCCCTAAAGCTATGATTGTTCAATACAGCTCCTCAGGCTGTGGTGATCCCTAAACATTTTTGTTGCTACTTGGTAACTATAATTGTACAACTGTTATGATCATAAGCATCTGATATGTAGGGTCTCTGATACGCGATCCCTGTAAATAAAAGGTCACTCAACACTCCCGAAGCCATTGTGACCCACAGATTGAGAACCTCGCTTTTGGAAGTTGAGCCTCGCAAGGGCGGTTGAAAGCCGGGAGAGGTTTAGCAAACTTCTTGCCATTTGCCACTCTCTATTTTTCTCCTTGGAAGCGGCTGATTCACATTCCGGGTAGTACTTCCCCTTTATCTCCGTACCCCCCACTTGCAGTGAGCAATGGAGCTTGACACCGCTGCAGTGCTGGGTGGAGAAACAGCTTGTAATGTGCCGTTTAAATGGGAAGTATCAGGATGTAGTGTTCCTGGGGCTAGATCTGACCCCATTTCAGTGTCCGTGTGCAGATGCTCTGGGATGCATCCTTAGCCACTGGGATCAACGAGAACCACTGGACAGCAAGAGGCTAGTCCCATGGGACCAAAGGATGAGGTGACTGTTCACACAATTTGAGGAAACAGGGGGAGTCCAATCCCCTCATCCTTGGTTGAGGAACAGTGTGAGCCAATGTGTAATTGGAAACATTAAGTGGCTCTCAGTATGGTCAATGAGACGTGCCGCTCTTGCTCATGAAGGAAATATGAAACAGTAAACACACTTCCAGTTATAGATGGAACGAAACACACTGTTAAACCGAATGTTAATGGCTGCTGACTGCCTCCTGTGAGCACTTCACCGTGGCAACCGGCAGGTGCCCTTTCCCTGCCTCCCCTTTCATCTTCCCATAATTCTTTCCTGTGATGGCTTTTTGGAGGATAATGGGCACATGCCTGAAATAGTAGTTACAAAGAGAATTAGAATTTAAAAAAAAAAGGAGAGATCAAGAAGTAGAAAAGGAAAAAGACAGAAAATTATGTTGGAACAGTTTCTCGCTCCTCAGAGTATCTGCTTAAAAGATTTAGCAGTCTCAGGATTGGGAGGAGGCAAAGGCTGCCTGATACAAGCATCTTCTACATGGTGTATATAAAAGGCATAGAGCCTGTCTTCTGAGGTCCAGACACTAAGCTGTGATGTAGCATCATATGGGGTTAAGAGTACTAGTCTAGGGATTTGACATACTTCAGTATAGATTTTCCCCATTCCCAAAAGCCACTTAGCCTGGGATAAGGAACCCTTTGTTGTGTAGTAGTTTCTTGTGTGTTGACACATCCCATTTTGGAGGGAGGCTCAAAAAGTAAATAACTCACAAGTTTTAGGAAGTTACTGAAATTTACCAGATTCACAAAGCTCCTCCCTCCCCAAGGTTACAGAACTGGTAAGAATTGCTGAGAATTTGCATAGAATTCCAGGGTTGTAGCTTTCATGAGTCATCATGTGTGCAGGGTTGGGATTCCAGGCTTTTATAAGTAAACCCTCACTTATCCTTTTGTTAAGTAATGCAAGTAAACTCATTATTTTGCCAAGCTGGACTTTGGAAGAACTGTCAGTTTGATCTGTCATCGGATTCCCATCTAGGGTGAGTAGGTATTTGCTTATATCTCCCCACTTCATATCCCCCAATACCCTCCTTCCCTATGTCCATGTTCTCTTCTTTTAGTCAAGAACACTCAGCACCACCACAAGTTACTATAGCATGCCTATAAAGCTCATAGTTCAGTGCCTGGCTTGGAGGAGAGACTCTGTAAACTCTCTGATAGTGGTGATGACTAATAACTTACTGGGTGACTTTGGGCCAATACCTTTTCTGAGCTTCAAATCCATTATCTGTAAAAGGCTTGCTAATAACAGCACCCGAGTCATTTGTTTAAGGCTCCAGATAAGAGGTAAATGATGGAAAGTACTCAGCCTAGGACTTGGCAGGTAATAAGAACTCAATAAGAGCTTGCTGAATGGATGGGGTGCAGGATGTGTGGAGAAACGTGCTACCGGCTAAAGAAGATGAGCCACCAGATCCAAAGCCTTTCCAGACACAGAGGGAAGAAACTGAACGGCCAGGACTTTTGGCAATGACATATGTTAGCAGCCTTCTGCTGGGTGCTTTCTTCTGCATGAGTCTGCTCCTCCCAGCTCATACGGAGACTGATGGGGAGGAGAAAAAAAAATGATGGTGCCACGCATAAAGGGAATCCCAGTATCAAAGCATCACTGAGCGAGGCTACAGGCTCCTATGTATCATTGCTATGTATACACAGCACCACAGCCAAGCCTGTCCATAGAGGAAAAGGGGTCCTCTTCTGTCTCCCGTGCCCTGTATCCTGTCCCCACACTCTCTTTCTCCACCCAGTTGCATTTTCTTGGGCACCAACTCACTGTGGAGTCTTCTCCTACTTCTCTATGTCCTGTCAAATCCTGAGCGTTTGGCTTTCCATTTCAATCTTTCAGGGAAATAACACAGAACATGCTGGAAAAACAACCCCAATAAACTTGGTCATTTCCTCTATACGGGTGATCAAAATGCCTTTTAAACAGGATATGTGGTGCTAATTTCTAATTTGAAAGTGGCACATGCTGGAGCTCAAGAGATGGCTCAGCAGTTAAGAGAATGCACTGCTCTTGCAGAGGACCCAAGTTCAAATCCCAGAATCTATGTCAGGAGGCTCACAGCTTCCTAGAACTCCAGCTCTTGAGGGCCTGAGACCTTTGATCTCAGCAGGCACCAGCGTACACATAGCCTGATATATACACATACTTAAAACAATAAAAATAGTAAACCTTTAAAAAGTGATCCGTTCACAAGTCTTTTGTGAGTGGATCGTGGCAACGGATGCCTGAGTCATCAATCTCTGGCATGGGTACTTGGGAGGCTGAGGCAGAAGGATCAAGCATTTAACTTGAGGACAGCCTTGTGAAGCCATGCTTTGATTCTTGTGTAGGACAGTTAGATTATCTACATGGGGACACCTGTCAATCATACTGTCAAGTTATATTTAACTGTTCATACTATTTGAAATCTGGTTCCTACTGTCAACTTTTTGGTGAACATTTCCTAATATCATTAGATATTCTTCTAAAATGGCTATGTCATTTTCTATCCCATACACACGTAATTATTTTTAGCCAACGACCTATTAGCAGACATTTATAAAACTCCGCTAATTAAAACATCGCTGAAATATCTCTGTATCTGTGAGTACCTAGTTAGCATTTATATAACATGCAACCATATGCTGCACACTATTCTGAGACAATCCAGATGTTGTATTCATTCTTCACAGCCAGTCGTGAGGTAGGTAGTCCTGTGTTACCCCTGTTTTAGGGATGAAGAAACCGAGGCACAGAGAGGTTCATTTCATGGTTGATGGTTGATGGAGCTGTCCATGCTCTGAAACTGAAAGTGGTGTGCTGAAAATTGGAAGTATATTTGAAGGCTTTTCAAGTCCAATTTCAAGTGACCTGCCAGAGGTGGTGTAATACTTTACCTCTTCCCCAGCAGCCTTTGTTAGATGATGCGGGGGTTGGAAAAGTCTATAAATAAAGTTAGCTCACCAGGCTAGAGACTCCCCTAGAGAGTGAGGAAGGAACTCCCTGATTTAGAGCATTTGTTGCACAAGCTTGAGGACCTGAGTTCAAGTCCCCAGCACCCATGTAAAGCATTGGTGACATGGCATGCTCTTGTAACTTCACTGCTGTGGGAGGTAGAGATGGACTGTCTCTGGGGCTTGCAGGACACCAGCCTAGCTCCAGCTTCAGTGAGAAATTCTTGTCCATGAAGAAAATGGAACTGTTTCCAGGGAGGCCAACGGAAGAGGGAGGAGACCCAAGGCTAAAGGCACAAGAAGCCCCCCATGGGAATAAAGGGAAAGCAGGCAGGAAAGGAAAGGTTAGTGAAGGGCTCTGGTGGGTAAGTCTTCCTGAGACACACAGAGAGCTCTCTTTTTTGAGAGACAACTGCCAGAACCCAAGATTCTTTCTGCCACTTCCTCTGTGCATCATACGCACATGGTACTCTGAATTACTAACATTTCTGGGTCACACACACACGGGTCACACACACACGATACTCTGAAATTACAGACATTTCTAGGGACCCTTTACTTTTCTAAGAAGGACAAAAAAAGAGCTTCCTTCCAAGGAAGGTGAAGTTTTATGATGATAGCCATTCTCTGTTCACAGCGTGTCCCCACCCTACTTGAAGCATGGATGGGAATTTCTCTAGCAAGGTCTGTTCTAGTTGCCAGTGTCAGAAGCACAGCTCAAGCTCTCTTCAGTAAAAGCGAAGGAGCCCTGTGTGGAGAGCAGGTATGGTTGATTCCTAGTTTTGAAGAATGTCTCATGTCTATCGCCACCTCCTGGTGCTGGTTGCCCTCTCTGTCACTGGGCTGCAGCCACAGGACCTTGACTTTAGGAGAGATTGGGAGAGACATCTTGTCTTGCCTGAGTCATGACTGATCTTGGTTGATGGAGCCTGGCTGCCTCTGCCTCTTTCTATCCATGTGATCCCAGCTTAAGATCCTGCTGCCAAGGGTCCACAACCTCACCCCAAATGGTTGGCTGTAAAAATCTGCATCTGTCTCCGTCAGCTATGGAAGAGTTAGGGGAAGAACTGAAGGCACTGAAGGGGATTGGAACCCCATAGGAAGACCAGCAGCATCAACTAACCCAGACGCCTCAGAGCTCCCAGAGACTAAGCCACCAACCAAAGAACATACATGGGCTGGTTCGTGGGCCCTGCTATGTATGTAGCAGAGGACTGCCTTGTCTGGCCTCAGTGGGAAAGGATGTGCTTAATCCTGTAGAAACTTGATGCCCTGGGAAAGGGGGATGCTAGTGGGGTAAAGTGGGAGTAGGTAGGTGGGTGGGAGAGTATCCTCTCAGAAGCAGAGGGGAGGAGGGTGGGGTGAAGAACTCAGGGAAGAGGGACCAGGAAGAGGGGCAACATTTGGAATGTAAATAAATAAAATAATTAATAATTAAAAAAAGCCTCCTGCAGGGGACCACACCTTCCTCATATCCACATGTGAGTCTCTAAGCCAAGGGCAGGCTCCCTTGGCTTCATGTGCACTGGGTCAACCAAGTACTGTATCTAGTGAAATGAGACATACAAGTGGCCAAACACGTGTGTGACAATACATATAGGCAGGAGGAAGGAGGGGTCCCATGAGGAGCAGGTGGGAAGTGAGCTTTAGGGAGCCCAAACTCACAGGGAGCTCTGCTGAACTCCAGACTCATTTTCTCCCATTCGGAATTTCAACTGGTCAAGTTGACATTTTATTGCTGTTATTAATGGCACTTTTTTTCTTGAACATTTCTCTCTGCAAGTAAGATATCCATTAGTTTTTATGGCACATTGATCTTTTTAATTAAAGAGCACCATTCTTTGAGAATTTTGTGCGATGTATTTTGATCATACCCATCCTTCTCCCAATACTTCCCAAACAGGTCACTACCTCTGCTCCCTACTTTTGCAGGGTTAGATCCTCCTTTTGTTTCTTAACCCATCAAGTCGAGTCTGTGCTGCCCAAATACTGCTGGACTTGTGGATATTTTCTGGAACATGGTCAGCTTACTAGGGATCACACATTCAAAGAAAGTATACTCTCCCTCTCCTAGAAGCTAGCAATTATAAACAGCTCCTCAGCTAGGGGTGGGGCTTCATACCCACGTCCCCTCCCCATGATGGGCTTTTGCCTGACTTGGAGTTTGCACAGGTCTCGTGATGTTGTCACAACCACTGTGAGTTCATGTGTAACTGCTCTCCTGTCCAGATGTTTTTCAATCCTCTTTAATTGTTCTTTAATTTTAATTTTATATGTAATTATTGTTTCCCTGTAACTAAAATCCAGTCAGATCCTATCAGTTGCTGTCTCAGTGCAGACCCTTTGATGTTGTTGGGTCTCTGTACCATGAAGCAGCTTCTTTCTGGCCACTAGAGTCCCCTGTGTTGCTAAAACTGTTGTCTTTGGGACTTCATTCTGGCAGCTGTAACATCTGTGACAAGTGGTATCCTTGGTTTCCAGCATCTCTGCCATTTTGGAAGCAGAGGATGTGCTCATGATGGATCCACTAAAACAGTTTCATGTCTTGGTACTTGCTTCTGCCCTTTTGGGCAAAGCTTTACTCTGTCTGTAAAAAGGGAAGACTAGTTCACCCTTGTACCACTTAGCTGAGTCATAATTAGCTGTTTTCAGGCAGAATGCACTTGTAGAAAAAGTACATTCTGTGGAATCAAGTGAACTTGGGTTCGCACCCCACCTGTGAGCTGTGGAGACATACTAGCTTTCCCTATTACTGTCATGGCCAATTTAAAGGATGAAGGATTTGTTTTGACTCAAATTTAATAATGTGGTTCTTCTCAATGGGGAAGACTTGGAATTGCAAAATTATTAGTCTCAATCTGGGTCTTCAACACTATCTTTGACTATTCAGTTCCTGGATAATAAACATACACCTTTTATTATTTACAATAAGCCTTAATCATCACAAGGGCTGGGCAGATACCTACCCTCTATGCTATGAGAATCTACTTTACTATCGATAACCCTGAGTTATTACTTACTGTGTTTCATCTGGGATGCTCTTAACTCCAGTTGGCCAGTCCTCATGGCTATGATTTTATGATTCTTACCCCGTGGATCTTCTCCTCTTTCCTTCCTCTTTCCCCCTCTTGGTTCTCCTCAGATCCCAAGCTCGGGAAACCTAAACCCTGCCTACATTCCTTATACCCAGTTATTTGCTGTCAGCATCTTTATTTACCAATCAGGGATAATTTGGGGAGAAGGTTCACATGGCATCCCTTGAGTACCTGAGGATCTGCTCTTTGGGGGTAACCAGTATTTAGCATTAGAATACAAACAGCATCGGACCAACTTACCACAGTGCTTAGCTGTGACAACAGGATCATGAGGCTGCTTGCTCACATGTAGGTGGATCAGGAAAGAGAGAGAGAGAGAGAGAAAGAGAGAGAGAGAGAGAGAGAGGTGTTCTTGTTCATCTGGCATTCTTTTACTTCTTTTGAAAATTTGTACTAGTTATCTCTCTTTGTCTTTGTCTCTGTCTGTCTGTCTATCTGCCCCCCACTCCCGTGTGTGTGTGTGTGTGTGTGTGTGTGTGTGTGTGTGTGTGTGTGTGTGTGTGTGATGCTTGTAGATATATGAGGATGACTTTGGAGAGTTGGTTTCTCTTTTCACAGCGGTATCAAACTCAGGTTATCAGGCTTGTGTGTCAAGTGCATTAACCAATCTAGGACCCCAGATCATGGGATGGCATCTCCCACATTTGAGGAGTATCATCTATCCCCAGTTAAACATCTCTGAAAATGTCCTCACATCTCGAGGTCTGTCTGTACTGTGTAGATGTTCCCTAATCCAGTCAATGCTAACCATCCCAAGGACTGTGTGCTGGATAGTTTTATGTCAAGTTGACACAATCTGAAGTATTCTAAGAGGAAGGAATCTTGATTAGGAAAATGCTTCTGTAAGGCCAGACTGGAGGCGTACCTGTAAGGCGTTTTCTTAATTATTGATTGAGGGGGAGAAGGCAGCCCCTTATGCGTGATGTCATCCCTGGTCTGATGACTGATCAATCTAGATTCTATTTAAAAATACAACAACAATGACGATGACAATGATGACGACGACAACAACAACAACTACAAAACAAAAAACAGTTTGAGAAGCCATGCGAAGCAAGCCAATAAGCAGCACGCCACCATGGCTTCTGCATCGGCTCCTGCCTCCAGGTCCTGAATATACCAGCTTTCTATACCATCCACTCTGGGGCTAACACTGAGGTCATGGGTTGGGGAGCACACTGAGGGGCAAATTCCACATAGATATCACATATCCTTGGGGTCCCAAAGCTACTGGCTAGGTTTAACATACACAGAGTGACAATGAAGAGACCCAGCAGCATGACAATGGAGAGACCCAGCAAGAGATCAGTTCGGGCACCCCGCAGATGCCCCCAGAGTTACTGCTGGTCTCCATCCTTCAGCTAACATCTAATTCCCATTGTCAGTCCCACAGAAGGCTGTCTGCCTCTAGGTGAAAACAGTCACAGGCTGTGGAAGGGCCTGGGTTCCTAGAGGGTCGAGTTCCTGCCTCTAATTGAACATGAATTCATGTAGAAGGATAAGAACTTCTCCTGCCCCCAGAGCTGTCATTCTTATGCCTGGAAGCAGCCACAAATGGTGTCATGTGGCCTGTCTCCAACCTTATGTGTGTAGAACTCATAGTAGTGAATGGACATCGTGCTAACATCTGCTATCAGAATGCTCTTTTGTCAAGATTTGTCTTGAAGCCCTGGAGACAAGGCTAGCACAAGACAGAGTGAGATATCAGCAGTGCTTTTGACATAAAATGTGTAAGGAATTTCGGTGAGGGCACTCAAAGAATAGAAGAACATTTGAACCCGGTCTGAGCTGTGTCATGTGTTTAAGTTCTTGTCCCGACTTCCTTTAATGATGAGAGTGATTTGAAGGTATAAGGTAAATAAACCATTTTCTCCCCAAGTTGCTCTTGGTCATGGTGTTTCATCACAGCAGTAGAAATCCTAACTAAGACAGGTTGTCAATAAGATTTATTTATTTTCCTTTTGGAATGTCTTTGGCTATCGGCTGCTTCTGCTGTAAATGGGAAGAAACAATGGTCTCTGTCTCACTGGAAGGCTATTCCACTCTATAACAAGGAATTGTATCCAATCGGGGATCAGAAAGAATGGACAGAAAGCGTGGAGTGGCAGAGAGCTAAGAGTTTTGGAATGACAATGGTGAGGGGGAAAAATGGGATTGCCATTTGATTTCCTGAAGATACTTCTGGTCTTGGCCTTCAAGGATATGAAAATCTGAATTCCCTTTAGGCCACTTTGAGTTCACAATCCAAGGGTCTTAATAAACTCATAGATTTGTTTAAAGCAATGCCTGAGAAGTAGTATACGACTTGAATCCTGACAGCTACCTGTTGCTAATATGCAATTGAATTGATACCAAATTCAATTTGAGGTGGCCCACCCCTCCCACATTTGTGCTGTTGAATGCTGAGCCTGTACCTGGGAAATCAGTGGTTTTGGTATATTTGAGGAATGAAGGGGGATGAGAGAGAGAGAGAGAGAGAGAGAGAGAGAGAGAGAGAGAGAGAGAGAGAACATGATTCATCCAGTCACCATCTCTTTCATCCACCATGGCTGACAGCCTGGCTGACTATGAGTGGGGCACATTATTGGTAGGCAGATAACCAGGGTACTAGGCCTTTTTTTGCATGAGGGATTCTGTTGGTCTGCTGGTAGGTTCAGCAGATGTTCTGAGTCTCACTGAGGGTGGCAGATGAGTGCTCAGGGGGCTTGTTCTGTCCAGGAGAGTTATGCCTCTACATCGGTGTGCTTGGGGAAGTATGGGGTGAGTTTCAGGAAAAGAATAGTCATGGCTCTCCTATTGAGAGCCCTTTCTTGTCATCCCATTACCCTCCCCTAGTCATCCCCCAGTACCCACCCCTCTCTTTTTACCCACCACCCCCCATCCCTGCTTCAGTCACCCTTCCATCCTGGACAAAGTGGGTGAATTCTGGGAAGCTTTGGGTGCCTAAAGCCACCAGCAGATAAGGGACTGGCTCCACAGCTATTGGCAGGAACATCCCATTGCTAGGGTGAGGTCAAGGTGGCTCACGGCCTCTGTTGGGGACAAGAGAGGGAAACAAAAACATTCCGTCTGATATCTGCTAGCTCTGGCCTTGTCCCCAGGCCTTGTTCCCACTGTAAACTGACACGAGGCTAAGGAGAGCTTATCTCCTGTTTGGGTCAGGAGGGCTGCCGGGCAGATCTATTCTCAGAGCGAGCCTGCAGAAAGTTTGGACAGAGTGTGAAGACAGCAAAGCAGGCCCCTTAGACTTGCCAAGGAAGGCAGGGCCTGGGCGAACTCACACACTCTGCAGGACTTGGCTTTTCGAAGTTGGCATTTGAACTTGATTTAATCTTGCCCTTGCCCTTGCCCTTGGCAACATCAAGCCGGAGGTGGTCAGCTGTGTATGGAACATTGACAGGGGTAAGAGGTAAAGAGGTTAACCCCCTTTCTCTCTCAGTGGCTGTGGTGTCTCTGTCCTCAGGTTCTACAGGGTAAACTGAGGAAGATTGAACCAATTATCTAGAGGTTCCTTCCAGTCTGGGTGAGGCACGTGGTCCATATCATTCTACAACATCAAGTGTGAACCTATTGGCTGTTCTGATGTACTACTACAGAACTGGTGGCCCTAAGTTAACTTCATTCAGAAGCAGTAGGGGGTGGGTAGAAATGAGCTGTATGCTAAACAGAATGTTAACATTAACAAAACAACCATTCTTAAACACTCCCCCATTAAGCTCTGCATGCCCATGACTTAACTTAGTCTTTTACTTACTCCCTGGGGTGGGGATGGGGAGCATTGTGAACCGCAGTTTGGAAATAAAACTTTTGAGACTTAGGGAGGCTCAGTTGATTCCTTATCTCTTGGGAGAAAGTGGGATTGTCCCATCTTAAAGCCCACAGTCTTGTCTCTTGTGTTATCAGGTAAGGGCGGAATGACAGGCATTGCTATTGTGGAAGCAGAGCTACCCGAGGCACAGTCACCTGAAAGGCAGGGCTGCTTGTTTCTCGCATGCAAGCTGAGTTGGCAAACAAGACTGTAGGCTGTGTGGCCCAGATACCTTTTCCTAAGCTGACAGCTCAGTGTTAGGTTTAGGCTAGAGCAGGCCACACTCACCTGAAACAAATTGTTTACCTCTCTGTCTGTCTGTCTGTGTCCATTCTCATAGCTGACTCTAATTCTCTTTGCTACAGGAAAATAATAACCCCCTTTCCAGAAAGTCTGACTGTGAAGCTTACCCTAGGCAACCAGGTAAATTCTGCATGCTGAACACACATTGAGTACAGGGATGAACCTCTTCTTTCCTACCAGGAATCATAGACAGGCAGACTGAAAGCTGGAACCACTGCCTGACATGGACCTCTTTGAAACCTGTAAGAAAGGATCTCCATTTAGCTTTGTGGCTCTGACATTTCAGAGCATTTGTCATGCTGTCTGTCTGTCTGTCTATCTATCTATAGTGCCAATAACTCTTTAAGCAGTTTGTTTGTTTGTTTTTTTTTTTTTTTGAGATTGGTATGGTTATTTTGCCTGCATCTGTGTCTATGTACCACATGCATGTGTTGCCCAGAGAGACCAGAAGAGGGCAACAGATCCCTTGGAACTGGAGTTTCAGATGATTGATATTCCCGTGTTGGCGGTGGGAATCAAACACAGGGTCCTCTGGAAAGGCAGTCAATGCTCTTAACTGTTGAGCTACTGTCTCCTCCACCCTTGTGAGTAACTCTTAATGAATCTCTTGCCCCGAAGAGCCATCCGCCTCAGTTGTTCCTCTTGAACTCCTCTTAATCTCATGCGTTATCCTCACTAGTCCTCATGACCCCAGCCAGTTCCCTACTTTATTCTTCCCATCCATTCTTACTCACTGTTACTCCAGCCATGGAACCTTCGTGTGTGTTGGTCCTTTTTTTTTTTTTAAGATTTATTTATTTTATATATGTGAGTACATTGTCGCTGTCTTCAGACACACCAAAAGAGGGCATTGTACCTAATTACAGATGGCTGTGAGCCACCACGTGGTTGCTGGGGATTGAACTCAGGACCTCTGGAAGAGCAGTCAGTGCTCTTAGCTGTTGAGCCATCTCTTCAGCCCCCCATTAACGTCCTGATCTTCTCTTGCTTCTGGTGCATCCATGGCACAGCTCAGACCAGGTTCAAATGACGTCTCTCTATTGAAGATGCTCTTTGACTTCCAAATGGCCACACGCCTCTTTTGGATTCGACACAGCATATACCGTGCTCTCTGGTTTGGGGAGCATTCAGTTGATGGATCCTCACTGAGTGATACTATTTGCTGACCATTCTACCAGGTTCTTATCCACTTTTTCTGTCCTCTTGGCTCCCAGCACACTGTCCAATTCTCAAGATGAGCTTTCTTTTTGCCTGAAGAGATATACCTTATTTTCCCTAAATCCTGGGGAGTAGGCAAAGCTTTGGTTTGTGTAAGGCTCTCCATAGCTATGTAACCATGTGACCTAGAGCTCCTCCCACTTCTGAGTCACCTTCTGCTTCCTCCCAGCATGTTCTGCAAGACCTCTAGGCTTTTATGGACAATAGCTGGCCCTTATTTTTTATTTCATCCCATTTCTTATCCCAGGGATGGAGTTTGATAGGTTTACTGAATGAATGATTATCAAGGAGCATGAGTTCCAGAGACTGAATATACCAGCTTTCTATACCATCCACTCTGGGGCTAACACCAAGATCATGGGTTGGTGGGCACACTGAGGGGCAAATTCCACATAGATATCACACATCCTTGGGGTCCCAAAGCTACTGGCTAGGTTTAGCATACACAGAGTAACAATGGAGAGACCCAGCAAGAGATCATTTCGGGCTCCCCTCAGATGCCCCCAGAGTTACTGCTGGTCTCCATCCTTCAGCTAACATCTAATTCCCTTTGTCAGTCCCACAGAAGGCTGTCTGCCTCTAGGTGAAAACAATCACAGGCTGTGGAAGGGCCTGAGTTCCTGGAGGGATGAGTTCCTGCCTCTAATTGAACATGAATTCATGTAGAAGGATAAGAACTTTTCCTGCCCCCAGAGCTGTCATTCTTATGCCTGGAAGCAGCCACAAATGGTGTCATGTGGCCTGTCTCCAACCTTATGTGTGTAGAACTCATAGTAGTGAATGGACAGCGCGCTAACATCTGGTATCAGAACGATTTTTCGTCCAGATTTGTCTTGAAGCCCTGGAGACAAGGCTAGCACAAGACAGAGTGAGATATCACCAGTGCTTTTGACATAAAATGTGTAAGGAATTTCAGTGAGGGCACTCAAAGAATAGAAGAACAGAGAGCTAGGGGAAAAACTGGAAGCTGGAATTTGTATTGGTTGACTGTTGTAAGAACAGGGAGATCTTAATATTTGATTGCATTTTTCTGTGGTGAGGGTTCTGGAAACCTTTCTCTCACTCCAAGAAAGACTGATTGCTCCTAAACTTTATGCTATTAGGGAAAGGTGAGCAGAGAGAAATTGAGGGGCAAGCATATTGCTTTTCTTGGCAAAGGCAAGCCACACAGGATGGTGAGACACTAGGTACGTGCAACCATGTACATATGCATGCCAAGCCAGTGTAACATTGCTGTGAATGGAGCCCAGGGCTTTGTTCATGCTAAGCAAGCACTCAGCCAACCGAGCTACACTCCCAGTCTCTCCATGGCTATTCTAAACCTAGCCAATGTTCACCATTACAACAGGTAACAGAACTGGAGCGAATTCCAGGCAGAGGACCCCAACTCAAGCATACAGGAAACAAGTAGTTGCAGTAAATTAATGGGAATTCTCTGGAAAAGTAAGCAGGAATGATGGTTGTTCAATACATGCAATCTGGGGCCTCAAAGGGATAAGCACCACGTCAGATGCGTCTTGCAGTGTAACTGCTTGCTCTACTATGGCGGCTTCTATGTAGAAGTCCAAGGACCCACTGTGGTCATTGCCTCCACCCTTGGCTTGGGCAGATCAGAATGTCACAATGAACCATCTGTTTCTATTAGAAGGTAAGAGGAAACTTGAAAGAAGAGAAATGAGGTGCTTTTGCTATAAAGATCAACAGAAGGGATGCCAGGCATCTAGAAACACCTCACTCCCATACTCACGGGACATTATGGGCAGGCAAATCTGCTATTGGTTTCAGAAGAATGGGTGTGAAAGCACTTCCACTATGTGCTGATTCCCATCTCACAATAGGCTGGTGGATAGAACTACCCAAGCTTCAGCCTGTGCCTGGTAAGGGTGTGTGTGTGTGTGTGTGTGTGTGTGTGTGTGTGTGTGTGTGTCTGTCTGTGTGTGTGTGTGTGTGTGTCTGTGTGTGTGGGTGTGTGTCTGTGTGTGTGTGTCTGTCTGTCTGTGTGTGTGTGTGTCTGTGTGTGTGTGTCTGTGTGTGTGTGTGTGTCTGTGTGTGTGTGTCTGTGTGTGTGGGTGTGTGTCTGTGTGTGTGTGTCTGTCTGTGTGTGTGTGTCTGTGTGTGTGTGTCTGTGTGTGTGGGTGTGTATGTGTGTGTGTGTCTGTCTGTGTGTGTGTGTTTGTGTGTGTGTGTGTGTGTGTGTGTGTATGTGTGTCTGTGTGTGTGTGTGTGTAGCCTAAAATCCCCAGCCTTTCTCTTTCCTTTTGGGCACTTCTTTAACAGCAGGAACCTGTGTGTTTGGGTCCCTCACACCTCCAAACTTTTTCTTTGAGTTGATCCCAGGTCTGGAATTCTGTCCCTTTCTCTCTTTTTTGTTGAAATAATCTGAATCTCCATTGCCAACCCGAGTAGGTTTAGAATACCTACAGAAGACTGGAAATGCAACCCAGTTTGTAGAGAGCTCACCAAATGTGCACAGGCTGGGTACCATCCTTAGGACTGCATAAACTGGATGGTAGTGTGTGATGGTAATGTCAGTATTTGGGACATAGAGGCAGGAGGATCAAAGCTCATAGTTATCCTGAGGTACACAGCCACTCCTTTGTTTGAACCTTCCTTCCTTCGAACCTTGAGAATACATGAAACTCTGTTTCAAAAAAGCAAAACCAAGAAACAGAGCAAACACACACACACACACACACACACACACACGCCACTGTTAGTATAAGGTAGCGTCTGAAAGAAGGACCTCCCTGTTTGCCAGTGGGGCATTAGTGACCATGGCAGCTTATCCCAGCGACCCTTGCACAAATTCAGCCACCCACAGTGACAGACAAGCCATGCTCTTGCCCAAGGAGAAGTAGGGAGGGGACGGGGGATGGTTCTGTCTGAGATCACTTGGCACTGAGCTCTGTGATCTACGAGTTGCTTTTAATTTCCTGTGCCAGGCGCCAGCAGCCTGATGAAATGAAGCCGATAGCAGGCTTTGCAGCAGCCCTGCTCAGCCGAGGCTCGTCTACTTACTTCAGGGTCATGATCCATGGATTCTGAGAGACAAAAGCTGAGCCCACTCCCAACCTCCATTCCTCCCACCCCTACACTCTACCACAGCATCCTGCTGACCTTCTGGTTTTGGAGGTAGGAAGGTCAGGGAGAAGGTTACCACATTCCCCATGTGTACATTGGGGACTGACAGACATGATTTGGGTCCCGGTTGTCTGGCCTTCTGGCTCTACAAATATCAGTCGAGTTGCCTTGACCTTTTGAACCTCAGTTCCCTCAACTGTCAGTGGGGACCATTAGCCATTAGTAGAGGAGCTTTCTTCATGGGAGTCTTCCAAGGATTCAAAGGGGATGAGTTAATGTGTAAGGGAAGCTGCTGGGATAGCTCAAGCAAACTGATAGCAAGTGTTATTTGTCATATTTATGTCTACTTACCCTCTAGTGCTCCTTTTCCCATGCAAGCACAGAGTGGTTGGAACATTTCCTCTTGTATCCTAGTCTGGAAGATACCACAACCTCATCCTGCTGCTCTGACTACCAACTCCATGCTGCACTTGTACACTTCCCTTTAACACAGCATCCACCTTGAGTCAGGTGTAGTAACTGTTCATGGCGGATACAGCGTCCAATTTCAGTACAACCACATTTCATAGCCGAGGAAACAGGTATGAGTCCCCCAACCTCCCTGCCCTGATTAGAGACTGAGTAAGGAAAACCAGCCATCCTGTGGTCATCGATCCCGAAGCATGGCTTGGTGGATTAGCTCCATTGCTGGGCAGTTGAGGTAAGAGCTTGGTTCAAAAGCATGGGTTGGTCGCTGGTAGGTCATACACTCTCCAGCTGCTACACTCTCTCTCCAAAATCAGGCCAGGCTCCTTGCAGCTTTCTCCGAACCAAGTTGATAGGAAAGCCTGATGTGGCCCTTCCTTTCCCTTGCAGGTGAGAGAGAGTGAGCTTCCTTGCCCCTACAAGCAACTTTTTTTTTACTTTAAATTTTTTATTAAATTATTGATTTCTTTTTGGTGTGTATGTATGTATGATATCCACAGGCATGTGCATGTCAGAGAACAACTTTTAGGAGTTGATTCTCTCTTAGCGTCACATCTTGGGTATTGAACTCAGCCACACTTCTAGTTCACCAAAGCAACTGTGAGTTATAATTTTATTCTTATCCAGTGCTTTCCTCTGACTCTTGATACATTGGTTAGGTCTCATGGTGTGAAAGCTCTCATGCATAGCTTTGGACACTCCTTTGTGTGTATGTGTGTGTGTGTGTTTGTGTGTGTGTGTGTGTGCGCGCGCGCGCGCGCGCGCGCCAGCTCCAAAACTGAATGCTCCCTCCCTTTCAGGATTCTCATGATGTTATCTGGGATAGCTAGAACTCTCCTAATAATGCTTGTCTGAAGCGTAATTTATATCAGCTCCTTTCCATTATAGAATTTATTAATCTATAACAGTCATGGGATCAAATCAAGCTTCCTCAGCAAGCCTGAGGAAGAAAGGAGGAGGAGGAACAGCCTTTATTTCCCTTAGAGAAATAAAATGAAGTGTGCCATCTATGCCGAGATTAAGGTCAGACCCGTGTGTGTCTGACAGAAGGATGTGCAGTGTTTCCCTAAGATTCCCGAAGGAAGCAACTGGGATGTCCCAAGAACTCCCAATGAGAGAGACTTAACAAGCTTGGTTTCTTTCTTAGTCTAACATCCTAAGGAAAACTAAAGAAAGACCTTGCCCCAGCTTCAGTGTGGTATCTCTGCTGGGCACTCATCACTGTCCTTGAGGGCCACCAGGCCTCCTCTATTGCAGGTGCCATTGGTAGCCCCGATCCACCTGGTGCTTAATAAATGAGAGGGCTAAGAAAAGGATGAACCAGGAGGCTCCAAACACAGCTCACACTTTAACACCATGCACTTTTAAAGGCACCAGAGAACTGGAAGTGGCCAGACTCAGGATTCACATGTGTGGACTGACTTTATTGTACCCAAGGGGAATCTGTAGGAATAATCAGAGTGCTGATTATCTATTTTCATCATTTTCTTCATTACCTCTCCTTGCCATCTCATCCTCTCCCTATTGGTTCACTTCTTTGCCCTAAATCATTCCCTTTCTACTTTCAGGTCCTAATACCTTTAAAAATCTACCTTCCGGCATGTGAGAGAAACCCCAGTATTTGTCTTTCGGAGTCTGGTTTATTTTAGCACACTGATTCCAGTTCCATCCACTTCCTTACAAGAAGCACAGTTTTGTCCTTTGAGATGAGCAGTTCTCCACAGTGTGTGCCTGTATAAACATAGCACATTCCTTTGTCCGTCTGCTGACACACACCCAGGCTGATTCCATACCTGGGCTCCGATGAATACTGTATCAATCACGGCTGACTTAAATTGTTCTGGGTATAGAACTGTATCATTTGGTAGCTGTGTTCTCTGTTCTTTGAGGAAGGACCATAATGATGTCCATCAGGCCTGAGAGTGTAGGATGTTTACCCAGCTAACATTGCTGTGCCTCACAAAGCATGGGCTGTGCTCTTTCTCTTACCTCCCTGCTACCCCAAGCCTCTATTTCTCTCCTGCTTTTCTTTTCTCTCCCCTTCTCTTCCTCCCTCCATTGCTCCCTCCGTCTCCCTCTCCTACCCCCTTCCTCCTCCTCCTCTTTTTATTTGGTTTCCCCAGAAACCAGATGGCTTTCCAAATTTGAATAACCAGTAACTGAAGGTCCAAAGTCACACCAAAGTAACAGAGAGACTGCAATGCTACGAAAAGTTCCTCCTGGATGCCTGGCTACTCCAGTAGTGGAGCGGTTGTGACTCTGCTTCTGAGCCCCTTGGAGTCCTGAAGCAGGTTACTCTGTTTCTCTGTCTTCTACTTCCTTCTCTAGAAATAGTTGAACAACAGCAACTCCCTCTCAGGATCTTATAGAAAGTGCAGGTTAGATTGCTGAGTACTTAGCAAGGACTTGAAAAAAGTTACCTCTACGTCCTCAGCATGACCATCCTAACATTATCATGCAGATTGTGTTGTGCATTCTGGTTGTATAAGTTGGACTTGGGTGTATTTTGTGCTTTGCTGTGCAAAGGATTTATTTTGCAATGCAAATGAAAAAAATAATCCTGTTTTCACTTGGCAAGGATGTTGGAAGTCAGTACTGGGAATGTGTGGTGAGGTGGCAGCAGGGCAGTCTCCTGGGGGGGGGGGATAATTGTGACATTTACACAGTCACAGCAGGAGTGCTCTCAGGCCCCTGAGGGTCATACAAAGGGTGCTTGGCTCTTCTGTGCCACAGGGCATAGAACCTGACATCTCTTTGGGAAGATTACTTTGGAATATAGAATAAACTGGTAGATTGGTCAACTCTACCAGCAGCCTGAGTTCTATTCTCCCTGAAGGACCTCCGCTCAGGTGAAGCTGGTTCCTTAATGACACATCAGAAGAGAATTTCAGAATGAACTAAAGGAAAGCAAAGTTGGTGAATTTTTAAAGTATCCAGATCCAGTCATATGATAACTAAGATATCAACCTAAGATATGGATAAGTGAGTGCTTCTGGAGAGACTGTGCTTGGGTGTCCCCAAGTACTTGTATATGATTCTGTTAAGCTGAATTCCTCAATAGATGTGATATTCATCAGGTTTTACAGAATAAGAGAAGCTTGAGACGAAAGAAAAATTTACACATTAAAAATATGTGAGCTGGCTTATTTATTTTTTTTAAAAAAATAGTTTTCTTTTGTGAGTGAAATCGAAAAGACATTTTCTGTGGTGAACATTTTAGCTTTGGGGACAAGAGAAAACTCAAGGTTGCAAACATTCTGGCTACAAGTATATATTTAATTATTATTGGTCATTTGAGTTATCTTTGGTAAAGCACACATTCCCACATTATCTCTGTAAGTTTGACTCTATTGATTTAATCTATGGGAAGTGGGGCAGGGGGTATGCATGTGCCATGGCAGGCATGTGGGGATCGGAGGAGAAATTTCCAAGGTCAGGTCTCTCCATCCCCTTAGGCGTTCTGGTTGGTTGAGGTTAGCTTTCACTTGCTGAGTGAAGTTGCTGTTGGGAAGGTTCGTGACTCCTAGTAAGCAGAGGGAGTAAGTTACACCCCAGGATAAGGGGTTTCCTTCCCTTTTCATGTCCTCTCAGTTTCCTGTCAGTTTATTCTGCCTCACGACTGTCTCCCACTCATTGGTGGCATCCACTGGATCTGTCAAAGTAGACTGCCCAAGCCTGGGTTGAAGGTCTGGGCTTATACCCAGTTTGCAGCAAGGAGAATGATGACTGGTACACTGAGTAGCCCTCTTGTGCGTCTTGCAGTTTGGGGACTTTGTAGACATGAGGACATTGCCACAATAAGACTGAGATGCCATGTACAGGACAACTGGCTCCAGGTCCTCTGCCCACTGTTGTCTTTGGCACTTGGGCCTCTGGAGGTGGGTTCTGCATTCTTCAAGGCGGCAAAGAGGAGAGAAAACAGTGCAGCTCTTGCCAGTTTCGTGAGCTCCAAGGGAAAGAAACAGAAACAAGTAACATGAGTAGGAGCGTCAAGATGAGGCTGAGAGCAGGGCAGGGAGCCCGGAGCCTTTGAGGCAGACTTTAAGAAGAAGCTGTTCCCAGATTGTTGCATGGAGCTTTGTGTTGGACCCGTGTAGTCTGTTTACCAAAGGGGAGAGAACTTCACCCCTGGAAGGGTGGAGACAAGATCTCTGGAGAAGGGCTCTGTGGGTGGGTAATTGTGACCAGACTAGAAAGAGAAATTAGTGATGTCGCCAAGACTTGGGACACAAGCCTGGATTCCTGGCTGCTTCAGAAGCTGAGGCAGGAGGATTGTAGGCTCAAGTATTGCTTTGGCTTCAGAGTGAGTTCCTCCAAGGTCAACGTGTAAAACATATTGAGGCCCTGGCCAAAAAGAAAGAAAGAAAAAGAAAAAGAGAAAAAATTAGATAGGATTGGGGGCTGGAGAAAAGGAGAGAAAGAATGAATGTCCATGCCAATAATCCAGCTCTTGGGAGGTGGAGAAAAGAGGATCTGGAGTTCAAGGGTAGCCTGGGCTACAGGAGCTCTTCCCTCAAAACCCTCAAAGAGCAACAACAACAACAACAAAAAGAGAGGCAACAGGCTTAGAGGGTAAATGACTTGTTGCTTTAGATCCTGAAACCCACAAAAATGCCAGACAGGTGCAGTAGCCTGTCTGTCTCCAACACTTGAAAAGCAGCAAGGGATCCCTGGAGAGTGTTGCTTGCTAGACTAGCTCAATAAGGGAGTTCTGGGGTCAAGTAAAAAACCCTGTCTAAATGTGTAGGCTGGAGAGTGATCCAGGAAGACTCCCAATCTTAGCCTCTTGGGACTTTTATGGGCTTATGTGCACATGTACACCTGAACCTGAAAATACATGTGTATTCACACATATGAGAGCACACACATACAACCCCATTACATGCACAGAAACATGCCAATACAGAAAACACAATATCTTGGATCAACTTCAAAGATTCTTCTGTGTAGCAGATGATGAAATCCTCTTTCTACCCACAAATTCCCACTTTTTATAATTCAGCATTATTCTACAATATGAGGGATTAAATTTGTTTTGATGTATGAGGAAGAATATTGTATGTAGCATGTCTTACTTGGATTTAAGTGTCCCTCCTTAATCGATATAGAAATACCCAGTCCACTGTGGGTGGTGTCATTCCCTGGGAAGATGGTCATGGGGTGTCTATGGAAGCTGGCTGAGCCTGAGTCTCTGAGTGAGTCAGCAAGCAGGGTTCCTCTGTGGTTCCTGTCTTGAGTTCCTGCCCTGACTCCTTCAGTGATGAACTGTGACCTAGAAGTGTGAACTGAAGCAAACTGGTTCTTTCTGAGCATTTTTTAAGAGCAACAGAAAGGAAACCTGAGCACGAAGTTCTAACCATCTGTGAGAATGAACAGAGATAGCCTAAAGATGTTATGATTTCATGATGATTCCACTTGGCATTGTGAGGAGGTGTTGGATCCTTTAGAAGAAGGGGCCTGTGTTGAGTGGATTGGGTCACCAGGAACATTCTTTTGAAGGACATCCTGAAAGCTTGGCCCATTCCTCTACCTCACTACTGCCTGAGGTGGGTGGACAGTCCTCCTCCAAGGAAATTTCTGCCATGGGGTGCTATGCTGCCAGAAGTGCAAAATGAATGTGGCCACAGACTCAGTGAACTGACAGCAGACCTTTCTTCCCTGTAACTGTTCTAGCTCAGGTATTTTGTTTCAACCCTGGAAAGCTAAACACAGAAACCCCACGCATCATCATCCTTATTTGTAAATAAAAGTGCAGCGACCTGCTCACTTATACAAGGCTCACTCTCCACTTGAAATAAAATCATAGCCAATGTACACATTACTGTGTTATTATGAAATAGTACAGAAGTCGATTAGCATAAAGCATGTTTCCTTGCACTTGCCCCGCCCCCAGCTCCACGGAAAGGGGAGTGAATGCGATATAACTGAGGAAGGACTTGATTGGATCTTTCCAATGCGGGTGAGAAATACGCCTTTAAGGTCAGGGGAGCAAAAGAAGCTGTTGATACCTCAAAAGTAATACTCCTTTTATCTACTGCTGCTTTAAAAAAAAACACCCCAAGAGCAACTGGCTCAAAACAGCAACATTTATTTTGCTCAGGAATTGGCAATTTGGCCAGGATTCGGCAGGAACAGCACGTCTCTCAGCTGGGGAGGCTGGGTTGGAACCGCTCCTATTTTGCTCAGTCACCCACCTCACAATTATATCTGGCTGTCAGCTGGGGCCTTCACTGGGGCTGTGGCCAGGACTCCCACTCTCTCCACGGCTCTGATTTCCTCATGGTGGCCCGGGGCTGAGGGTGCTCACTTGGGGGAGAGGGCCAGGTGGAAGCCTTCTAGCCCAGCACCTCTTCCTGCCCAGCCTGGTTAGTCAGTCACTCCACATTACTCTGCATGCTAGCCACTAGCAACATGTCCCCATATGCCTTCATTTCCTTGGGCTTCACAATAAACTGCCACAGATTGGCTGGCTTAAGCATCAGATTGATTTTCTGTTCTAGAGGCTGGAAGTCTGAGGTCAAGATTTCTTCAAAGGTGTCCTGGATTTAGAGGCTGGGTGACCATGTTCTCCCTAAGTCTCTACAGGATCCCTAGGTGCATACTCTAATTTTATCCTTCTCCTCCCCTAGAAGACAGTAACTAAGGCACTCAACATTGACGTCTGGCTAATGAACTTAGTGGATAAGGACAAGGGGGGTCTGGGAAAACTTGAGCCCCTAGAATGTTTCCTCTCTAGCATCCCAGTGGCTGCTTAGCTAGGGGTAAGGTTTCTGACAGACTGTAGTAAACATGACATTTGTAACTGAGTACAAGCAAAGCTTTCAAATGTCAGCTTATGCCAGGGGTGGCCATGCATGTCTGCAATCCCAGCACTTGAGAGACAGAGACAGGAGGATCAGGGGTTCAGGATCATCCTGAGCTACATAGAGAGTGTGAGCCAGCCTGGGCTACACAAGATCCTATCAAAAAAGAGAAAATAAAAAAAAAAAAAAACAAGCATGCCAAATATCAACAAATGACAGTTTGTGGGCCCAGAGCCCCAAGGAGTGTCAGATGCACCCCACACTGCCACCAGAAACCTTAGGAGTTCCATGCAGATAAAGCTTTGGGGGGCTTTGACAGTGCCACAGAAAAGAATTTCAGGACAAGCTAGAGTGAAGGAAAGTTAGTTTATTCTGTAGAAATGAAATAGATAACACTTGAGAATTATGCAAGGGCCAGAGTGAGGGCAGGGGAGGGGAGAAGAGAGATGAGGGAAGGAAATGGAGGCCTTCACAAGAAAGATGTAGCACCATGCAGGTATATGCGAGGCATAGTGCAAACTCTTTAGGAGAGAAGGGAGCCACTCCTCAGTGTCTGAATTATACATTATTTCATGGCTTTGGAAGTTACAGAGCTTAAAGATTATAATTTACAACCAAGTTCAAGGATTAAGCCAAGTTCAAACATTAAAAAAAGCTGGTTTACTAACTTTTTATATCTTAAAAGAATTTACCTTTTAGAAATGAGATTTTAAGTTGTTTTATGAGGTTCATTATTCAGGTTTGGTGAGGAGAGAGGAGAATGGCTGTAAGGTTAAATTCCAAGGCCATAAACCTTCTGGCTCTGAGAAGCATAGTCCATGGGCTGCTCTCGGAAACCTTCTCAGACTCTAGTGTCTGTCAGTGCCTTTGGATTTTGTCAGCCGGGTTGACATTTTGACTTGGACCCAGCAAAGCAGATCTCAGGGTGAAGGGCTTTATTCCTTTCCCGTGATTCCCAAGGTTTCCCCATCTTGTTAACTGCCTTAGCACAATAGACTTGGACTTCACAGTGTGTGGCTTATTCTCCAAGCATCAGTGTTAGCCTTGTACTGGGTCTACCAGGATGACTCTGGAATTAGGTAGCAAAGATACTTCAGTCTGCTCCTCCGTGCCTTGAAGGTCAGTAAGAAAAGTTTGTGCCCACAGGGACACCTCAACAGTTTCGAATATCGACTGTAGCGTTGACCCTCATTGCCCATCTACCATGAGAATACTAGCTTTTAACAAAGGCTCTTGGCCATTACAAGACACCAGAGTGACCTGCAAAACCATGGGTCCCATCCCAGGCTGTGGTGTGGTGACTGAAGAGTTTGCAGCTTCCTGGAGGATGCTCACAATGTTGCTCTTGGGCCCACACTTCGAGAACCACTGGTTTATAGTGACACTACATCAGCGTCGTCACCTCTCCTACTAACCACTTGCACACCCTTTCAGCACTTTTTTCTGATTCCTTCCCTGGAAGTCAAAAGTCACTGATTGCAGAACTCCGAACCTTTCCTCTTCTTTTCTCCAGTGTGATCTTGACCTTCTTCAACTTGATGGGATTTAGAATCACCATGGAAAGAAACTGGATGGGTGTATCTGTCGGAATTTCTAGGTTGGAAAGATTATCCTCATTGTGGACGGCATCATGCTATGTGCTGAGGCCGTGGACCAAATACAAAAGAGACAGCGAGCTGAACATGTGTATTCATTTCCCGTTGTTTGCTGACTGTGGGTACAACGTGACCGGCTGCTTCAAATTCCTCCTGCCTTGACTTCGCACTGCGATGGGCTGAACCCTCAAACTGTGAACCAAAATAGACTCCTCTTTCCTCAAGTTGCTTTCTGTCAGGCGTTTTGTCACAGCTACAAGAAAAGAAAGCAACACACCTGATATGTCCATGTGTGGAAGAACTCACATGCAGCGGAGGAATCCACTCTCTTTATAGTGGGTGGAGCAGGGTGGGTGGGTGGGTGGGAGGCTGAAGCAGACAAAATCGGCATCGTCTTGGGGGACTTGAAAAGTTAATTTCTGACTTTTTGTAAGGCGTGTGACCACTAATCTTCTATCAGGTTCAGAGGGTACCAGTGCCACACTGATGGATGCCTATGGTTCTGCATGTCCACTGGGTTGTCCAAGGGTGGGGCAGTGGAAAGCCCAGCTGGCCCCATCCGCAGAGAAAAGAAAATCTGGCAAGCATTAAGGAATCCTTCCCAGAATGCTTTTTCAGCACTCAGTGGAGGGTGGGGGTGGGGTCACACTGGTTTCCCGCAGAGGCTGATGGGAACCCTTTTCAGCCACTCTGTATTTTCTCTTCTGATCCTCTCTCTTCATTGTCTCCTCAGAGGAGTGACTCTCTGTATCCAAGTGCTACCTCATCTCCCACAGGACAGGCTGGGAGGCAGCAAGGCCCACTCAGATGGGGAGTTAGAGTGACTGGTGTTGGTGTCTAGGTTTTTGTGTGGTTTCTGGGATCCTAACTCTGTAATTGTAGAGCGAGCAGTCCTATGCGGAGTTATCTCTCCACCCCCGGGAATTGAGATATCCTAAAGAGACATGGTGGCCCACTCTTTGGCCAGCAGGGGCAGAATGCTAGCTGATTTAATCCACGCACAGGAAGCAAAGAGAAAGAAAGGGAAATAGGGGAAAGGTAAAAAAGCCCTCAAAGTCCCTTTAGTAAGAGTCCATCTCCTAAAGGTTCTATACCTCCTAAAGGTTCCACCTCCTAAAGGTTCTATACCTCCTAAAGGTTCCACCTCCTAAAGGTTCCACCTCCTAAAGGTTCCACCTCCTAAAGGTTCCACCTCCTAAAGGTTCCACACCTCCTAAAGGTTCCACCTCCTAAAGGTTCCACACCTCCTAAAGGTTCCACACCTCCTAAAGGTTCCACCTCCTAAAGGTTCCACACCTCCTAAAGGTTCCACCTCCTAAAGGTTCCACTTCCTAAAGGTTCCACCTCCTAAAAGTTCCACCTCCTAAAGGTTCCATACCTCCTAAAGGTTCCATACCTCCTAAAGGTTCCACCTCCTAAAGGTTCCATACCTCCTAAAGGTTCCACCTCCTAAAGGTTCCACCTCCTAAAGGTTCCACCTCCTAAAGGTTCCACACCTTCTAAAGGTTCCACCTCCTAAAGGTTCCACCTCCTAAAGGTTCCATACCTCCTAAAGGTTCCATACCTCCTAAAGGTTCCACCTCCTAAAGGTTCCACACCTCCTAAAGGTTCCACACCTCCTAAAGGTTCCACCTTCTAAAGGTTCCACACCTTCTAAAGGTTCCACCTTCTAAAGGTTCCACCTCCTAAAGGTTCTATACCTCCTAAAGGTTCCACCTCCTAAAGGTTCCACCTCCTAAAGGTTCCACCTCCTAAAGGTTCCACCTCCTAAAGGTTCCACCTCCTAAAGGTTCCACACCTCCTAAAGGTTCCACCTCCTAAAGGTTCCACACCTCCTAAAGGTTCCACACCTCCTAAAGGTTCCACCTCCTAAAGGTTCCACACCTCCTAAAGGTTCCACCTCCTAAAGGTTCCACTTCCTAAAGGTTCCACCTCCTAAAAGTTCCACCTCCTAAAGGTTCCATACCTCCTAAAGGTTCCATACCTCCTAAAGGTTCCACCTCCTAAAGGTTCCACCTCCTAAAGGTTCCATACCTCCTAAAGGTTCCATACCTCCTAAAGGTTCCACCTCCTAAAGGTTCCACACCTCCTAAAGGTTCCACATCTCCTAAAGGTTCCACCTTCTAAAGGTTCCACACCTTCTAAAGGTTCCACCTTCTAAAGGTTCCACCTCCTAAAGGTTCCACACCTTCTAAAGGTTCCACCTCCTAAAGGTTCCACCTCCTAAAGGTTCCATACCTCCTAAAGGTTCCATACCTCCTAAAGGTTCCACCTCCTAAAGGTTCCACACCTCCTAAAGGTTCCACATCTCCTAAAGGTTCCACCTTCTAAAGGTTCCACACCTCCTAAAGGTTCCACCTTCTAAAGGTTCCACCTCCTAAAGGTTCCACACCTTCTAAAGGTTCCACCTCCTAAAGGTTTCAGCTCCTAAAGGTTCCACTTCCTAAAGGTTCCACCTCCTAAAGTTTCACCTCCTAAAGGTTCCATACCTCCTAAAGGTTCCATACCTCCTAAAGGTTTCACCTCCTAAAGGTTCCACCTCCTAAAGGTTCTGCACCTCCTAAAGGTTTCACCTCCTAAAGGTTCCACACCTCCTAAAGGTTCCACCTTCTAAAGGTTCCACCTCCTAAAGGTTCCACACCTTCTAAAGGTTCCATACCTCCTAAAGGTTCCATACCTTCTAAAGGTTCCACCTCCTAAAGGTTCCACACCTTCTAAAGGTTCCATACCTCCTAAAGGTTCCACACCTTCTAAAGGTTCCACCTCCTAAAGGTTCCACCTCCTAAAGGTTCCACCTCCTAAAGGTTCCATACCTCCTAAAGGTTCCACCTCCTAAAGGTTCCACACCTCCTAAAGGTTCCACACCTCCTAAAGGTTCCACCTCCTAAAGGTTCCACCTCCTAAAGGTTCCACCTCCTAAATGTTCCACACCTTCTAAAGGTTCCACCTCCTAAAGGTTCCACCTCCTAAAGGTTTCAGCTCCTAAAGGTTCCACTTCCTAAAGGTTCCAGCTCCTAAAGGTTCCACCTCCTAAAGGTTCCACTTCCTAAAGGTTCCACCTCCTAAAGTTTCACCTCCTAAAGGTTCCATACCTTCTAAAGGTTCCACCTCCTAAAGGTTCCACCTCCTAAAGGTTCCACCTCCTAAAGGTTCCATACCTCCTAAAGGTTCCACCTCCTAAAGGTTCCACACCTCCTAAAGGTTCCACACCTCCTAAAGGTTCCACCTCCTAAAGGTTCCACCTCCTAAAGGTTCCACCTCCTAAAGGTTCCACCTCCTAAATGTTCCACACCTTCTAAAGGTTCCACCTCCTAAAGGTTCCACCTCCTAAAGGTTTCAGCTCCTAAAGGTTCCACTTCCTAAAGGTTCCAGCTCCTAAAGGTTTCACCTCCTAAAGGTTCCACTTCCTAAAGGTTCCACCTCCTAAAGTTTCACCTCCTAAAGGTTCCATACCTCCTAAAGGTTCCACCTCCTAAAGGTTCCATACCTCCTAAAGGTTTCAGCTCCTAAAGGTTCCACTTCCTAAAGGTTCCACCTCCTAAAGTTTCACCTCCTAAAGGTTCCATACCTCCTAAAGGTTTCACCTCCTAAAGGTTCCATACCTTTTCAAATAGCACCACCTCCTGAAGACCCAGTGTTCAAATAATGGAGCCTGGGGGGGGCATTTCTAATTAAATCACCACAGTGGCCAGGGCAAAGTCTGTTACAAGGTCTTCTAAAGCACAGTTCTAGGTATTCTATGGTGTCATTTCTGCAGTATTCACGCTCAGAACAAGTCACTGGGTCATCCCAAATTCAAGGGCTTGTGAAACAGACTATATAACGAGCTAAAGAGAACTAACGACAATCTTCAATACACTGAGACCACTGGGAACATTAAATATGAGCAAATTTAGATATAATCATGGTCTCATGATGTAGTCTGGAAGAGGTCAGGTAGTCCCATAAGTAAACAGAGAGATAGTGAAGAAAAGTGCTTTATGATTTAAGAACATTAAGCCAGGAAAGGGAGCTGGAGAGATGGCCCTGTGGTTAAAAGCACTTGCTGCTCTTCCAGAGGATCTGGGTTTGTTTCCCAGCACCTGCATCACGCAGTCCACTGTCATCTGTAACTTTAGCTCCAAAGGATCTCAAATCCTCTTCTGGTCTCTGTAGGTGTCAGAACACTCTCTCTCTCTCTCTCTCTCTCTCTCTCTCTCTCTCTCTCTCTCACCCTTTTTTAAAAACTCAGAGGAAAAACATAGTCAAGAATGCCAGAAAATATCCAGCAGATTAAATCCCAAGCTAGATTTTGAAGAATCATTGAAGTATTTACTTTATGTATCTATGGTATAGTGGCAGATTCTCAACTCATATTTGTTGAATGAATGAATGAATGAATGAATGAATGAATATTCAAACAAACAAACATGTGGCATGTCTAGCATTTGTGTCATCCTCCACTCCTTGGAAGTTAGTGAGTCTAGACAACAGAGGGGATGGAAGACTGGTGTGAAGGAAGCCAGAAGAATCAGTAGACATGCCTTCAATTCTGGGTTGAATCTTTGGGCCTTCAGTCTTGGAGGAATAGATTATAAGCCAGGACAAGTCAATTTAGTAAGGTTTGGGTCTTGAAAAAGTTCCTCTGACTTATTCGGAGGATAGAATGGCTTGCAGGAGTAGGGCGGAGAAGCAGAGAGAAAATTAAAAAGGAAGATTGGTAGATGTTGTCCAACAGACTAGGTCAGTGATGGAGGTGGAGTTAGAGAAAACTAGGTAGCCGTAGGCTGTGAAGACCTGGAAAAGAAGAGGCTCTCAGCAGGGGGCCAAGGCCTCATCTTGTCAGCTCCTGCTGTCCCAGGAGCCCATAGGACCTCCAAGGAGCCTGGACCGGCACACAGTTTGCCTGGACAGCACTGTGGAGATGAGGAAAGGGGAGCAGATTGCTTACTCCCCTCTTAGAGCCGCAGTTCAGGCTGGGTGTCGAGGGCTGGCTTCCTACCTTGGGCTCCTTGCAGAGGACCACTGATTTCTGTGGTCGAGAATATAATTTTGGCACCTGTTTATAGGCCTCTCGTTTTATGCTGCTACCCTGGGGTGGAGTTAAGAGCAGCCTCTGAAGATTGATAGTCCCAACAGCACAGAGACAGGGAAAGCAGGATTTTTTGACATAAGCTTCTGCTGTCCTAGGGTGGTGCATGAATCACTGTCAGCTCCTGGGATACAGGAGCCACCAAAATAAAGGCCATGCATTTAGATTATCCATCCGTGGCATAGGTGGGGTTTGGCTTTGCATCATAAGACATTGAAAAAACTATTTGTTCTTTATCTACTTATTTAATCGTTTTGAGTACGTTTGTCAATGGAGCGTGTGTGGAGGTAGAGGACAGCTTGTAGGGAATAGCTCTCTCCTTCCACCATGTAGGTCCTGGGGTTTGGTGGCTGTCACCTTTACCCACGGAGACATCTTGAAAGCCTGGCTTGCACATTTTTAAAAATTATGATGTTCAACTTACAAAGAAAGTAACTGACCCAGCATCATCTCAAGAACTGTGGCACAGCCAATCTTATTTCACCTGTAACCATGATCTCTTTCCCTAATACTATTTATTATGAGGAAAATCATATATCTGTAAATATCCCAGGTTGACTGTTTTTTAATATGAGAGGGGCCATTAAAAATAAGCCCATCATCATACTTAAGATGATAATGATTACAGATGTGACTTTGATGAATGACGTACGTGTGTTAGCGGTTTCTTAGAATTATGAGGGAATTGTTGCCTAATGGTGTCATGGCTATCTTAGTTTTATTTGTGCTCGCAGAAAATGCCCTGACAAAAGAGACTTGGGGGAATAAAGGGCTTATTTCAGTTCACAGTTCCAGGCTTGTCAGGGTAGAGAAGTCTCAGCAGAGGGAGAGTGATGCACCTGGGGGAACTGTATCCACAGGCGAGAAGCACAGAGGGATGGATTCATAAACTCGTGCCAACACTGAGCCCATTCGCTGTTTTTCATTCATCCCAGGGCTCACACCAGAAATGAACCACATCCAACCATTCAAGATAGGTCTGCCCACCCCAATTAATGTAATCGATGTAATGTAATGCAGCCCCACCCCAGACATACCCATGGGCCCACCTGATTTAGACAACCCTCCGCTGAAACTCGTTCCTCGGGTGATTCTGGTTTGCGTAAAATGGACAGCTAAACTAACCATCATAGAACTCTCTCTCATGTGCTTGTGGCAACTTTGGCGTAGACAAGCCTGTTGCCTTGCAAGCAATACAAAGGCCAGTGTCTTAGCTACTTTCAATTGTCATTGACTCAGCTTATAGCCATCTGAGAGAGGGGCTTCCAATGAAGAACCATCCAGAGCCCACTGGGCTGTGGGCATGTCTGGGGAGAGGGTTTTGATTATTAATTGATGTAGGGGGGATCAGACCACTGCAAATGGTGCTAATGCTCGGCAGATGGTTCTCAGAGCTGTGGGAAAATGAGCCTCAGAGCTGTGGGAAAATGAGCGGAGCATGACCCTGTGAGCAACCCGGCAAGTAGTGCTTCTTATGGTTCCTGCCTCTGGGTTTGTACCTTGAGATCCCACGCTGACTTCTGTCAATGATGTACTCTAACAGCAAGTGAAAAGTAACCTTTTCCTTCCCTGTATTCCTTTGGTCAGAGTGTTTTATTACAGCAACAGAATGAAGCTAAGACAGGCATCTATGTGGCTATTACTGGACAGCACAGTTCATAATGCTTGATGTTAATAAAAAATGACTATGTTGATAGTGTATGTGTTTGCTATACTATGCATTTTAATTATTTTATAGCATATATGTATGTATATACATTAATATGTATGTGCGTAAATACACATATGGATATATCTGCATATATTTATAAAGTTTTAACATTAAACAATGTTCCATAGCTATAATCTCTTATGCCTCATCCACAGTGTGTTTTGATTGGCTCCTGAAGCTTTGTGGAACACTGGACATGGTGGTGCACGCCTTTAATCTCAGCCGTTGGGAAGTGGAGGCAGGCAGATCGCTGAGCCTGAGTTCCAGGACAGCCAGGGATACAGAGAGAAGTTCTGTTTCAAAAAACAAGAAGAAGAAGAAGAAGAAGAAGAAGAAGAAGAAGAAGAAGAAGAAGAAGAAGGAGGAGGAGGAGGAGGAGGAGGAGGAGGAGGAGGAGGAGGAGGAGGAGGAGGAGGAGGAAGAGGAAGAGGAAGAGGAACAGCAGCAGCAGCAGCAGCAGCAGCAGCAGCAGCAGCAGCAGCAGCAGCAGCAGCAGCAGCAGCAGCAGCAGCAACTCTGTGGAGTGACTCACATCCTCCAAGTTTGCTAAGCTCGCCTCTGAGGCTCACATAGTAATGGAATTTATTAATGACATGTTTCTCAGAATGCATCCCCATTATGCAGTGATACCCACTTTTATTTGTAATTGGGATGTATTATAATCTATCAGCGATTCTTCGATGCCACCAAATGACGAATGGATACTTGTGCTATTTTCCTTAACTATCTTGTATAAAGGAAGTCGTTACTTTTACCTGATCTTGATGATTCACATGAATCAGAGCTGAGTCCATACCTTTTTCATCGACTCTGTGCCTCTCGAGTCTTTTGTCCTCTGTAGATTACTTTTCCCGCTATCTCTTTTTAAAGGTGAGAGGTAATTAATTAGTAATTAATTAATGTGGATGAGGGTTTTGCTCACAGGTATATCTGTATATTATGTGCGTGGCTGGTGCTTGTGAGATTAAAAGAGATGGTTAAGCTCTGGTGAGCTGCCTTGTGGGTACTGGAATTGCACCCGTGTCCTCCTTCAGAAATAACAAGTGTTCTTAACCACTGAGGGCCGCGATGTTTAAAGGACTTGTTAGGCATTTCGCAGGCTGCTACAGAACCAACCAACTTTAAAAAAATTATTCACCCATAGGCGAGTACAGGTGACTTGCAGAGGTGTCTACTGCTTTAGTGCTGGAGTTACAGGCACTTGTGAACTGCCTGATGAGGGTGCCTGATGAGCATGCACACATATGTGCCACTGTGCACAGAGGGAGGTCAGAGAACAACATTCAGAAGTCAGTTCTTGCTTTCCATGGGTGTCAGGGTCTCTTTTGTTTTCCCTACAGCATACTCTAGGCTAGCTGGCCCTTGAGCTCCCTGCTGATTCTCCTGTTTCTATCTCTCTTTTTTTCTATAAGGATGCATATTGGTGTTCACCACTGCATGCTGGGGATCAGAGATCCAGCTCAGATCTTCAGGGCTGGGTCAACTACTTTTATCTGCCATCTCCTCGGCCCCTTACAAAATCCCTGTCTTTTTGTAGAAGAAGCTACATAGTTCCAGCTGAAGGCTTTCCTGCCCTGTAGTCTTGCCGAGAACACATTCGTGGTGGCATTAAACAGAATCCTTGTCCCTTGGCTTTCCTGTAAACTGCATGTTGAATGTTCTTTGAACAAGAGGTAGCCACTGTTGGTTGTCTCTCTCAGAGCAGTCATTGACCAATGCCTAGACACATTCATTCACTAAGGGTTAAAGTTGGTGATGGAGAGATTCTGTAACCACTTGTTTTTATTGTTGTAACTAGAACTCATCTATACAGGGAAGTATCTATTGTCAACCTGTCAGCTCTGCTAAGACAGGGTTCTGAAAGACAAGGGTGACTGGTGGTTAATTTTTCCCCCTTTATTTAACCATTTTGTAAATGATGGTTGGTTCTGGGACCGTTGGTATGGCTCACTGACTAAGAGTACCTGTGCTCAGTTTCCAGCACCCTCATCAGGAATTCACAAGTGCCTGCAGCTCAGCACTAGAGCAGTGGACGCCTCTGCAAGTTACCGGTACTCACCTATGGGTGAATAATTCTTTTAAAGTTGGTTGGTTTTGTAACAACCTCTGAGACGCCTAACAAGTCCTTTAAGCAGCACGGCCCTGGAGGGATGACTCAGTGGTTAAGAACACTTCTTATTCTTGCAGGAGGACACAGGTGCAATTCCAGTACCCACACGGCAGCTCACCAGAGCCTAACCATCTCTTGTAATCTCACAGGCACCAGACACACACACACATAGTATACAGATATGTACCTGTGAGCAAAACACAAATCCACATAAAATAACATAAATATATTAAAGCTCAAAAAATCCCAGGCTAAAGCATATGACACTATTTTTCCAATTGTTCCACCCTTGGCCAATGGGAACACCTTTGAGTTGCCTCCATAAACCCTTTAGAACTAGCCTAGTCCTCTCTGCTACCTTCTTCGCTTCCTGGGATGACGAATACTCCAGGCTCATCTTGTACACTTCCCGTCTGAGACATGAAATTGGTTATCTCTCCAAGGAGCCCTGGCTTCTCTCAGTGAGAAATGGCGTTTAGAGATACCAATTCAGCACAGGGAGTGCTCAGAGCTCCTGGATTGCTGTCTCCAGGTCTCTCCTGTGAATGCAAAGAGCTGTGCATCACATTGATATGCATGATGCAGACAGCTTTGACTTCAGCTCCGAATTACAGGGTTTTCAGCCACGGCCATTTATATTGTCTCTGTACTTCCTTCCTCCCATGTTGAAATGTCCTGGTTTCCAGTGACATCTACAAAATTACTCATGTGGTTGCTACAGCGTACCGTCAGCCCAGTGTCACCAATGGAGTCACTAAAATCAGTTTGCTTCCTCAGTTCCTGTTTGTCCCTAAGGATGTGTCTCAGCAGGAATTCGCAGCCAAATAACTATGGTTTACACTTAGAGCGATTTCTCTCTCTGCAGTGACATCAGCGAGTGTTTACACATTCACACTTACAGTCTATTTTGTTTGACTTTGGGTTCATACAGAATGTTTTTCTTTTTCTTTTTTTTTTAAAACAAGAAATACAGAAAGATGACCTGGCTATCTCCACTTGATTCCTTCTCTCTACCCAAAGTGACTGCTTAAGAACATGTGCTTTTTCCTTCTGTTTATAGAAACATATCGCTATAGATGCAGATACATAGCTATAAGTAATGTCAGGGGAGTGTATAAGTTGTACTTACAAGCTCCCATTCCACTGTTAAAATGTGATGCCTTAGGCAGATTACCTACCATTTTGCTTTATATTAGTCTACTAATATTTCCCAGGTCGTGACAAATAGAGTCACCTGATAGCTGTTAACCTTGGTCATGTGTGCTCATCTCTTTGAGCTCACGTTTCTCATTTTTCATGTCAGAGCAATACGGCTAACCTCCAACGATAGTGCTAAATGTTATCTGTGTAGATACTAAAACGGGAAAACACACACACACACACACACACACACACACACACACACACACACACACACACGAACTCACATGGTTATATAGATACTATAGTATTTAATAATTTGTATGCACCTCTTGTGTCATTGGCACTGATGTCCCACAGAGAAGCCCTAGAGGGGTCAGAAGGGAATTTGAAAGCCAAAAGGAATTAGGATGTTAATAAGGACAGGAGCCCAGTTGAGACCTAGGCAGGTAGCCACTTTATTTTATAGGGGAGAGAAACAGAGACACAGAGAGCTGAAATGATTTGCCCAGGGTCACAAACCAGGATGGGAAGAGTCTGCCAGACACCCAGTCCAATTATTTTCCAGGATAACTTTTCTCAAAAGCAAAGTTCATCTTCTGCAAGCGCTAAAAACTCCTCTGCATACGGCCGCCTTCTCTCTGCAGAAAGAGAAATGGGGTGATGGACGGGTCAGTGAAAGTATGCCTTGAAGAAGCTTCTTCCCTCCCTTGGTATGCAAACATAGGAACCATGACTGGGGGCTGATTCCTATCAGTGCACAGGGACTCTAGTCCACCAAGTTGGGGGCTGTGGCGATAAGCGAGTTCACAGAATAGCTCCTTGCCCTCAGGGGGCTTCAAGACTATTAAATCAACTTCAAATTCATTTAAAAACCAAATATGGTTTAAAAATATGTGTCAGTGCTTAAAATAGTAATGGTCTTGAATGGTATTATTTTGTTTTCATTTCCCAAATCCTAGGAGATGTATACTGTTATTACTTCTCATATTCATATATATATATATATATATATATATATATATATATATATATATATAGAGAGAGAGAGAGAGAGAGAGATGCTGCAATTTCCTCCACATTATATCTGGGGCAATTCAGTTTCCATGTGCTTCATTGGATGGTAAAAAAACACAGGCATGATACAGTTTTCATTTTGATTTTTGTTGGGGACAAAGACAAGGAGGTGGGGAAGGGAAGGTTTTGCCAAATAGGGTGCAGTCATTCAGTAGTTAATGCATTCATTTTTCACTTACTAGGAACCAGCAGAAACTATCCTTTACAGCACTCAGCTTGAGTCTGACCCCAGGCTCCGTGGCTTTGGCAGATGACGTCTACTGAGCCCTTGGTTTTCTTATTAGTATGACAAGGACACTAGCATTTACCTGACAGACTCTTATGAGGTTCAAATGAGTGAGAACTATTCCAGAACTTTCTAATGGTCAGGTAAGCTGCGGCTCCTAAGCTCTCTATTGAGTAGTCTGTGGGCCAGTGAAAACCATCATGAATATGGCTCCTGGTTTAGCTCTGTTACCACAAGCCCTGAGAAAGTAGACAAAGTTCTTGCCATTGTTCCATTTTTCCACGGGTCAAAGGAAGGACGTTGACCTCTTGACCTCTAACATCCCTCTATCATCACATTCTCTGCTTCAAGGGGGTCTGTCCTCTCTGTCCATCACAAATATGCAAAAGCATAACCTTTGCAGGCCAGAAGCATTTATTTCACCTTCAGTTTTGTGGTTTACGTCTGTACTAGTTGCTTTTCTGTTGCTATGATGAAATATTATGACTGAAAGCAGCTTGATGAAGAGGGTTTTTTTTTGGCTTACTGTTCTACATGTAAGGTTTATGATGGTCAGGAAGGCACGGCTTGGTAGCAGGAAGAGGAAGCTAGCTGATCACATTACCGTTTACACAGATGAGCAGAGAAGAGAACAGGAAGTGATGGTAGAAACCTTCAAAGTCCACCCACAGTGGTGTACTTCCACCAGCATGGCTACCTGGAGCTTCTATAACCATCCCAAATGGCAGCCAAGTGTTCAAATATATGAGCCTATGGGGAACATATCTCATCCAAACCACCTCACCATACAAAGAAATGGGTTTTACTGTGGCCATTTTTATTCTATTTTACGGCACTCAAGCACACTAGGTAGGTGCTTACCACTGAGCTACATTTCAGACCCTAGCAGTTCATCTTGAAAATGTCCCCTTTCACTCTCAACAGTAAGGGAAGTAGAGCCAATTTGTTCAGTACATTGGATTTCCTAAAGTGTAGTGCACAGGTCCTCTAAATTCCTGGTTCTCAACTTCAGGGTCTTGACCCCTTTCACAGAGGTTGCCTGAGATCATCGGAAAACATGGTTATTTACATTATAACTCACGACAGTAACAGAACTAGAGTTATGAAGCAGCAATAGAAATAATTTTATGGTTGGGGGGGGTCACCACAACATGAGGAACTGTATTAAAGGGTCATAGCATTAGGAAGGTTGAGAACCATTGCTCTAGACTGTAAGTTAAAAATATAGATTCCAGGGCCTTTGAATAGACCCACCAAATCAAAGCTTTGAAAGCACTGTTGAAATAATTACATAAGTAGAGAGCTCTCAACCTGGCCCTATGAGAACTCAGTTTTAGAACCCACTAAGTAAGAGAAAAAAAATAAGAAAAAGTTGTCCATAGTCTGCAATGTTCCTTTTCTCCTCAGAGGTTGTTGGCCACCAGCCCAAGAGAGCAAAGGGGACAGATGTGGAGAGCAGTATCCAGAAGGCCATGAGTATGGTGAAATGACCTCCAGAGACCACTGTAGCAAGATGAGTCTACTTTTCTTTTGACTTTTTTAGGTGTATGAGTGGAAAGCGCTAATTGGCCATAGCATCAAGCGTGTGGGAAGACCTGATTGGTTATAATACAACACCTAATTATCATGTGGGAAGGAAGCCAGAGTGGGACATGTGGGGTGAGTTATGCAGCCTTGTAGAGAGAGCTCTGTACAAGGTCACTTATCAGACAAGGCCAGACAAGGGTGGTCACCTGTGTTCAGGGACACTCTCTAGCCAAAGACAGACAGAAACAGGGAAGCCCCACTGAGAAACAGAGTCCCCAATTTTACGCCAAGCTCTAAAGCCACCCGGTCATGGGGGCCTACTACCTTGATAACGGGGTTCTCCAACAGGAAACCATCATATAAGCTAGGGCTACTTGAATGGGCCCTTCAGTCAGTTGAGTACCTTGTAAAATCACTGATTTGGGCTCAGGATGTCTGAGGTAGGGCCAAGAGGCTTCATCACCAAGAGAGGCAAAGCTTCTCCATTCATTGGAGCTCCATTCATGAGTTATAAGACCTTATGGAAAGTTGTTACTTCCACTGTCTCCCTAATGTCTTCATTTTTAAGACAGATGAAAGTATTTCCTATTCATAGATTTACCAGTTGGATTACACCCAGTAACGTGTGTAAAGCCGCTTCTGATGGCCCCTAGCAAAAAGTCACCCATACTGACTACACAGACATTCTTGTAGAGAGTATCTCATATAAGCAACACATGTCAATAAAAGAAGCCTTATTGCCAAGGAGATGAGGCAGGAAATAGGAGGTGGGACATTGGCAGGAAGAGAGGGGATTCTGGGAAATAGTGAGAGAATAAAAGGAAATGCGGGCAGAGTTGCGGTGAGAGACTTGAGGGTGACACTGGAGGCGATGCTGAGGAGACAAAAAGGAATAAGTGGGTCTGGACTGAAGGAGTGGTAACTAACCTTCATGTGGAAGACACAGAATAGTTTAGATGGTTAAGTAAGTTATGAGCCAGTCAGGGAATGAGCCAAAACCTGTGGCCTAGGCATTTATTAATAAATAATTAGCCTCAAAGCCATCATTTCCAGGAATAGGGTCAGGGAGACAAAACAGATTTAATTATTTTTTTAACACATTCTGAATAAATACTTTTATGATAAAATGTCTATTGACTTGAGCCCTCAGGTGGGCAGGATGCCAGGAATGTATTCCTAAGATCTTTATCTTTATACACAAGGAACTTGATTGCTCTAACTTGATCTGAGTTCTCCACATCCCACAGGCATCAACTTTGAAAATATTTGATTCGGGAAGTGATGGGGTAAGGTGTCCAATAAGACTCTCCAAACAGCACGGGTAATGAGAGCTGTGTGAGGCGCTCTCCTGGCCTTCCAGACAGATGAGTGCTGGAAGGCTCCTATTTCCCCTGAGTGTCAGACACCACCACAAATCACCAAATACGTGAGCATGACAATCCCATCCCACCACTAGCCGTGAGTGCTGGGAAGCCAGTGGGTATGCGTATCTGCGACGGAGTGCTGAGTCAGAGGCTTAGCGTTTGAAAATGACCAAGGCTCCCATGAGGGAGAAAACCAGTTCCATGATGAGCCATTTCCCTTTCCAGGTGGGGCCTCCGGCTATAACCTGACCTGGATTTAGATTCTGAAGTTTTCATTTATTGAGTTTGGAAAATGCAATTCAAGGAATCTTTATTGAGCATCCATCATGACAGGCTTTGGGCTAGGTGCAGGCACACAAGAATAAGACACTTTATATTGCGAGCTTGCTGTCAGCAGGTACAGCCGGCCTTCTGTGTTCAAGGGGATACATTTCACGATATGATGTCTGAAAGTCGTGTTAAAGTATACGCATACTATGTTTTCCCCTAAACACCTGTATTAGCGACTTTCCTTAGTTCAAGGACAAAAAACCTGACAAAAAACAACGTAACAAACGATGGGTTTATCTGGTGGTGGCACACAGGAATACAGTACATCATGGGCAAGCGTATTGGTTGGAGCATAAGGTACCTAGTCATGTCTTATCCTCAGTCAGGAAGCAGAGAGAGATGAGTGACAGTGACCACTTAGCTTCCTCGTCTTTCCTTCTTTTGTTCTCACTGGTATCCCAGTCCGTGGCATGGTGCCACAGAATTCCCACAGACTCTCGGAGAGGTTTGTCTCCGAGGTGATCCCATAGCCAGTCAGGTTGACGATGAAACCAAGCTGTCGCAATGTACATACTTCTGAGAAATTTTAACATGTAAGTTAAGCACAAAAAGTGATCAACCCACAGTGATTATAATTACTCTCATATGGCCTCTCACAAAATATTTTATTGTGCCTACCTTTAAGGCTTCTCCTTGCTATACCTGGATGCTAATATCATTAGTATCTCAGGGCCATTACTAAGTAAAGTAAGGGCTTCTTGAACACAAGCACTAGGACAGTTCAACCCTTGAGCTGACAATCTACATTCTAGCTAAGAAGTAACCGAGGGTCAAAAGTGTATATGATACAGGTGCACATCAGGACAAGAGATTTTTGTCATGTTCACATAGCATGCATATCCAGGAGCCGTCTAATTAACATTTTCAGACAGTAGTTAACTGTGAATTACTGAAGCTGCAGAGCAGATCCTTAGGTAAGAGGGAAGACTGCAGTGAGAATGAATGCAGCCTCAGGCAGCTGCAACGAGACTGAAAGGGAAATCAGCAAAGCCCTGTAAACGGAAGACATGCGCTATTCTTCTAGAGAGTCAGGCAAGAGCCCTTTGAAGAAGGATGGGTCCTTTAAAGGTGAAGCATCAACATGAATTGGCCCTTCCCGGTTGGGAGGAGGAGTTTGGGAAAAGACCACCAAGACGTAAAGGGCTTTGTAGATTTGCTTCTTGAAAACAAACGAACACCAAAACCAAAAGCAAACCAAAAAACTCAGCATAGGTGTGTGTGTGTGTGTGTGTGTGTGTGTGTGTGTGTGTGTGTACAGATTGAGGTGACTGATGGCCGTAGCTAAGATAGAAGAGATGAGTGATATTAACAGACACCATTTCTTGAAGACTTACTTCAGCTGTGACAGGTGCTGTCCTAAGCAACACTTTGCTTGTAATAATTCTTTCAAGGCTCACACCGGCTCCTCTGACCACTTTGCAGATGATGTAATGGAGCCATGCAAGGGTTAAGCAGAAGCAGCTGGGACTTCCTCTGTTAAGGAATCTGTAATGCCCATTGCTTGACAGATAGGTGCTTCGAGGACTTAACTTGGGGACCCTCGCCTGTTTGTCTGGCTTTATCTAATCCACTCTCCTCCAAGGTTACGGCTGTTTTTCCTGCACCTCTTCACCCCCCACCCTGGCTGCTTTCCAGACTGTTAGAAGCCGAGAGCCTGAAAACTATAGAGGAGGCCGGTCTCTCTGTTTGTTGGCTCCCGTGGTGTGCAGCCAGCTAAGGCTTGTTAATATTTTTCTTCATTTGTAGTGACATCTAGTAGAAATTCATTTGGGCCCAGCATGGCAGAGTGGTTATCGGTAAGGGATGGTGTAGGGCTAGGAGTGAATGTGAGTGTTGTTCTCTATCCTGTGTCCTGGTACCTTACAAAGCCACCAGGTGTAAGATCTATCACTAAAGTAATAAAAACAGGTCAGGCAAGTAATGCCCGCTAAAACTGCTTGCCCTTCGTGAGAATATCTTTATTCCCAGAATGTTAAAATGGTAGAAAGGGCCAAATATGCTGTTTTAAGGTAAGAAAATGGAACGGGGTGGTAGAGTGACTCATCAAGACACCTCAGTTTCTTACCTGTAAAATGGACACAATATTGCCCACCTTGCTGTGTTACTGGAAGCATATCTGGGTTTATGATATAAGCAGACCTAGTGTGTGCAGGCAGACCCAGGATTTGCTTATGACACCAGCATAAAAGAGTGAAAGGTTGTCTGCTTTTCCTCAATATATTTTACAATGCATTTCTAGAAGAAAGCTATTTTATTGAAACAGGATCTTACTATATAGCCCTGGCTGTCCTAGAACTCTCTGCGAAGACCAGGCTGACCTTGAACTTATAGAGATCTGCCTGTCTCTACCTCTCAAGTGCTAGGATGAAAGGTGAGTGCCGTCATGTCTGACTGACTCCTAGCAAGCACTCTTAACCAGAACCGTCACTCTCTAAGTTCTAATTTTGACAGTGCAAGGGAGAGCTCTATTAATAAATAACCATGACCAATATCAACTGGACTTTCCCAAGCAAGCTGGAGCTGATGTTTCTAGAACCACTAGGTTTATGAACTTAGCAGTAAGTGGAGAGATATTAATACCTGCCACAGCCTGGTCTCAGTCCCTTCATTACATAGGCAATAACCCATGCAGCTAAAGATTTCTTTTCATTAAAGTTGAAGACAAACTTTCATGTAACAAAATATTTCTGCCTGGCCCTTTTGATTTTATTATAATAGAATAGTCTTTGTTAAAACTGCCACTGCCACCACCACCGCCGGGGATACTGTTCTCTCTAATGCAACAGTAAACCCCCTCTTTCATCCAGGGAGAAAAAGACTTATATTCTAAATTACAGTGTTGCAATGAGAAGAAAGCCAATTAATTTAAGACTCCACGAATCTGGAATTTGTATTGAGTTGGGCAGAGACTGGGGCCAAAACTCCTTTTTGTATTAACTACTGGCAAACATTAATTTGCAGGAATGAAGCTTTTCAATGTGCATAACGTGTCTAGGGTAGCGAGATGCAGAATTTAGAGGACGTTCAGGCCACATGATGATAACATAGAATATATGGGGGGGGGATTCCTTACTATGTCTCAAATGCTGAACTAAGTTTTTCACTCATAGTATCCAATTCTTACAGTACAATCTCTCATGAAGTTGGTAGACAATGAAACTGAGTTTCAAGAAGTTGGCCGCATTTGCCACTGGTAAGCACTCAACTTTGAATAAGATTTGTCACAATCTGGACTGATGTTGAAGCCTAGAATCTGGAGCAGAGGTGGCAGGAGGTGTGGCCTAGGGGCAAGAGGTATAACCTAGGGGTGGGAGGCGTGGCCTAGAGGCAGGAGGTGTGGCCTACAGGCCTAGTGGGAAGTAATCTGGTCCTGAGGTCTTTTTCTTCTTCTACAAATGTGAGTTAGGTGTAGGCCAGATGGCTCAGCAGATAATGGCACAACGCTCTCTAGTTCAGTTTCTGAAGCCGAAGTGGTGGATAAAGAGAATGGACTCCTTGAGGTCGTCTAGTACTCTTGATCGGGACAAAGCATTTGGACTGAAGCTAAGAGAAAAATAGGCTATTGATAAAGCAGGGGGAAATAGCACAATTCTTCTCGGGTCCTTCAGCTAAAACGCACGTGGAACTTCTAGGTACTGCTGTTAGGGAGCATTTTTAGGGAGTCTGGGGCATAGCAGATAGTTGGTCCGTGTATCTAGTAAGTACTTACGCTCAGCTATGCGTAGTTCCTGTGGGGAGGCCGGGTTCAAAAGCGATCCTAGACATGTCCTTCCCTTCACAGAACTTCAACTCCAGTGAAGAAAAGATAGACTCTAACAGATGGAGAGGGGGGACTTCTGTGAGGAGCAGTGAGGAACTGTTGAAACATTCGACGTAGTTGCCTCTGGAACGGGCCCCATGTGTCTCAAGGAGAGAAACCGCAGCTGGTCCCTTGGTTCTCATTAAGGACTTAAGCCTTCTTCATATTGAAGAGCTTCCGTAAACAAAACCAGAGATTACTGGATGTTTTCACAAAACAATAACAACAACAAAAAAACCCTGCTTGTGTAACTGACAGCCTCTGCATATAAGGAAGGCCTTGGTGTTGGCCAACACTGTGAAGAATGTTCTGTGCTGATGTCTGAGGGGCCACAGGGCCAGGGCAGATTCCTAAAATGTGTGTGATTGTCTTCCTCAATTAATTTTATTCCTGAAGACTTAATCTGTGAGGAAGTTACTCTAGCAATGCTGCTTCCCAACCTCCACCTCTGACTCCTGATTCAGCACTTCTCTGGCCCAGGGTCATCTCTTGGGACCCATGGCACGCTAGAATTACAGATGCAGGCTTGACTTATTTCCCCTAGGTGGCAGCACATTCGTCTTCCTGGCTTGTTCTGGCCCTGTGGAGTTTTCTCTCTCCGAAATGCAAGGTTGTGGAAAACTTCTAGACTCTTCTAGGAAATTCAAGTGACATGTGCCTTTTCCTGAGAAGTCTTAAGCAGCCATGAGAAAAACCCTCTGCACTCTTCTTTGGTTAACATGTTTGTGGAATACGATCCACCTCTTTCTGGAGGAGGCCGATCGGACTAAACGCAGATACACTTGGATTCTCTGTTGTGAAGATTCAAACTGAAGTTCATAGATATTTTCCGATTCCTAGAATCAGATACGTGAAGTCCAGATCCACGACCCTTGGTTTGGTAGCCACTAGAACACTGTCCATTTGAAATTAGCTGACCCAAATTGAAGTTTGCCATAAGTATAACCTATATATCAGATTTCAAAAGGGTATCCTGAAGAGAAGATTCATAGCCTCTTATTCAAGTTAGTTTGGTATTGTGTTGCACTTTATTAAAGGAAATTTTGAACACACAGATTAACATGTATTTTCAATTAATTTTTACCTTAAAAAATCTTTGTAAAGCTGTACTTTTAGATTTCTATTAGAATATGTTGCTTCTAATCTTGTCCCTTTATCTTTATCTCTTGTCCCTTGAGAGATAAAGTCAATTCACAGAATATGATGAAGGCAGCAAATACAGATGCGGATAGAAAGGATCCTGCAACTCTGGAGGGAGTGAAATGGGGTGCAGAAGGGAGAGGTGTGGGAGTCAGGGGAGGTGGGCAGGAAGAAAAGTCAGACAAGGAGACTCCGTGATAACATTGGGACAGCTGGCACCCTCCTGGGTTCCAGGTAACATTTCAGTTCTTGGTGCCCGTCCATAGAGTGGACTGTCAACATCTCTTATTGTTGGACTCTAAGGTGCACCCCCTTTTACTAGTGAGTGTCTATTTGCTCCTACTTGTCACCGAAAGATAACTTCCGAGACATGATGATGTATGGAGTGCTAAAATATATTAACACAGCTAAAGCATCTAGACATATTATATCATGGACAATATAGAGTGAAGGTACCTACCATAAATGTAGCCACCTCCTTATCCTATGCTATATTAGACATTGCTAATCCATCACCATCTTATCCAAAACCTTAGAATCTTTTTCAGGGCATTGGTTCTGTCAACAGGTCCTGTCCTGTAGGGTCTATGGATTTAACTCAGGCTGTAGAGTTTAGTAGCAAGTGCCTTTATTTGCTGGTCCTGCTGGAGTCTTTTAAAAGGGATTTCTCATCAGATGCCACCAGTAGACTTGTAATGGTACAGGAGGAAAATCGGGAGATCACCGATTTAGAAGTCATAGGGGACATAGATTTTCTCTCATGTGCAAATGGGCATGCGAACTTGGTTTATCTTTCTTGGACGTTCAGTGACCTTCTCAGAAAAGCAGCTATGATGACAGTGACTGCAGCAGGGTTGTTGGTGAGAAGTAGGTACCATATAGCATAGAAAGGAATCACAGATGTGAGGTACTTTCTTCCCCTAGGTCCTTGAGTGATCAGAGCCAAAATAGGTCAGCTTTTTCTTCTCCGAACTTAGCAAGAGACGAAGAAGATGTGAGAATCCAGGCTTTGGGAACAATTCCCCACACTCGTATCAAATTAAATGGGTCTGTTTTTAGGAGCCAGCAGGACCTATCAATTTCGTATCTTCTCATTTTATTTTATTTTTATTTTTATTTTCAGCACAGAGGAAATTGGCACTAAGAAGCCGTACTGACGAGAGTGATTTTGGAAAATGACTCACTTGGAATTTGATTTGCTGGAGGAGTTTGAAATTGGTGAAGCTGCAGCATTTAGAAGGAAAAAAGATGGCGTATGTAGTGTGTATGTATGTGTGTGTGCTTGTGTTGTACACGTGTGTACACATGTGAACATGAGTGTGTGTACCTGTGTATGTGTGTATACATAGGTACATGTAGGTGTGTGCGTGAAGGCACAGCAGTGCCCATAGGTGCTGCTCCCTTCCTGCACTATATAAAAAGTATGTCAGCGAGTGAGGGCACTATGCGTTTTTGTCTGTGTCAGACACAAGCCATATTTCTTGTAGGCTAATAAAGTTTTGTTGAAAGGACAGAGCTGTGAATCCAGGCAAGTAAAATCTACTCATAACAGCGACAAGGACATACAATAGTTTTCTTTCAAATTATCTTTCTCACTTGCCCAACAAATGTAATTCCTATGAAATTATATAGTCGTTAGACCCTAAATTATTAGTTTCAAAAAATATGGTTTCCATACTGGTAGTTCAAGTCATTACTGAATGTTTGCATAGCCAAAGGTTTATGTCTGCATCCTGGCTACAGTGGTTCCCTCAACCTAAAATAATTCAAGAAACAGCAAGGCCAAGAATCTTGATAATAGCTAACAGTTAAGTTGCTTTTACCACGTGTTTCACATTGTCCTAAAACATCGGATATATTCATTTAACTTAATCCTCACTAAGAGGTAGAAGGTACTGCTATGATATTCATTTTACACACACAGAGAAAAATGATTCACTTGGGACTCCACAGCTAGTAAATAGAACAGGTAGTCAGTTGTTCGTGTCACTGAAGACCAAGGCCTCTGCCTGGGGGAGCAATGCATTGCAGAAGGATTCTAAGGGAAAGATTAGCTATGTTCAGATCAGCAATGGTGGTGCAGTATCTCAGAGCAGAGAGGTCGGTGACCCAGCGGTCCTCTTAGCTTAGTTTAGAAATGAGGAAACTGAGATTTAGAAAGGCAAATGATTTGTCAGAGGTCATGGAAAGAGTGACAGAGATGGGCAAAAACTCAGATTTCCCTCCTATTCCTGTTCTGTTGTCAGTCCAGTGATGGAAGTCCAGTCGTCTCTAAAGCTATCAATACCAACCAGGGCCCTCTAGAGGAACAGAGCTAACAGACTGTACATGTAGCTATAAAAATGAATTGATTGCGATAAATAACACACCAGAGGTGGGAGTAGTCCCACAATAGTATCTGTAGGCTGAAGATCCAGAAAAAGCTTTGTCCAAGAAGTTTGAAAGCTCGCAACAAGAAGTTCCAGGGATGTAATTTCTAGCCTAAAGCTGAAGGCCTGATGGTCTATCTGAGGGCCACTGGTTTGAGTCTATGTCTAAGGACCAAAGAACAAGGAGCCTGGTGTCTACAATGGATAGCAACAGAAAATACAATATTGGCTCAGGTAGAGGCCACATGTGCTATCTTCCTCTCACTTTTGGTTCCACGTGGGCTCTTAGCTTACTTGATGGTGTCACTTACATCCACAGTGGGTGATTGGTTTCCCCACTCAGTCTGGTGACCCACATCATCTTTGGAAGCAGCATGACAGACACGGCAAGAAATGTGCTTTAGCAATTTTCTATGCCTCTCTCAATCCAAATCCGTGGACAGCCCAGTTAACGACGACAGTGCTCATGTTCTTTCATCTTGGATGTCCTGGACCGCTTCCTGCTCCTTTTCATTAGCTGGCCTTTTTAACCAAGGTAAGTTTAGGATCCCCATCTCCAAGTTCAAGTGCTATTTCAGACAGCTCCTCCTTCATTCAGTACTGCCTTCAGCCCAGTCTTGACACACCTGTCAGACTGCTCTCCTTACTGCTCTACTTGGTTACTTTGACCTCTTTTCTTCAAAGAGCCTCAGTTGCCCTCCATTTTTGAAGGATGCAGAGAGCTAGTAGGATTAGCCCACAGTTGTGCATGGAAAGCCAGTTGTATCAAAGGTGTTCAATCCTAGAACTTAGTATAGCTACTTCCGTTCAAATGGGGCTGCCAAACTCATAGGGTGTAAGCCTGCTGGGTAACCTGAGACCCCTCCTGGAGGATCTCACAGGCAAGTGCTGAGGCTCTGTCATAAGCATAGGTAAACAAGGCTGGCAGAGACATCTTGCACCCCCCAGTCTTTGCCCTCAAGGGTCCAATCCTTGTACCTAGATTAGGATATAGTCATCTATCATATGAAGTAGAATATAAAAATGCCAACAGTATGCTGGTGATATACAAATGACAAAGGGTTCCTGCTGAATTAGAAAATAAAATAAGGTATTATAGTATAGAAGATTTAGTAGATTTTGAAGACTGGACAGATATAAGAATTCTAGATAAAGAGACTAACAAACTAAAATAGAGAAATGAAATGCTCTGAACACAAAAAGGAAATAAATGGGCAGTTGGGTTTATTCAGAGCATGCATTTCAAGAGAAAGAACATCAGGAAATTAAATTCATTGTGCCAAATAAGACACAATGTGGATATATTAATATTGTCTTGATTAATGTCCTTCCACCTACGATGGATTAAGATCATGTTTGGTGAACATATGGGTGCTTGAGACATTAAATACTTTTTAAATGAATTAATAAATCCTTACCCCTCCACCCTAAATAAACATAACACAAAGGAGAGGCATACTATTGTAGTCTCCATTTTATTACTAACACACTGTCAGGTCTAGAAGGGGCATTCAATAAACATATTTAATGTACATGTATATGTCTATGTCAGACAAAGGCCACTATATCTAATTCAATAGATAAGGGAGTGTGGCCAAAGACTTTTAGAAAAATTCTATATTTGAAGAGGGCTTACTATGTACCACTCACTGTGCGCATGTGCATATATGCTGTGAGCAGGTCTGGCTTTAGGAAACAAAGACCCAGAGATGGTGAAAGAAAAGGAATTGGAGTAGAAAGTCAGCTTCCACCAATCTTCATCTGTGCTTGAGTGCTGTTTGCACTTGATCTAGAGGAGTGTGCAATGAGTCTGGGAAGCCCGTGATGGCTGCAGAAGTAAATTGGCTCATTCTGACCAGTCATTGACAGGAAGCTAGGAGGAGGAACTGAGGGAAGGCAAGGCAAATCCCACTGTCTAAAGATAACTAAAACATCACCTGCAATTCCATTCCCACCACATCCAAAAATAAAGTTGAATTCCTAGTCTTTGGGTCTGAGATAGCTCACCATATGCTCACAACCAAGAGGCTATGGCAGAAGTTATAGCGCCTGACTTTGATGACAAATCTTAAAAAGTAACTCGGTTCCGGCCTTGCTTTGCTCTTATAATTCCACCCTTGATCACAACTTCAGTTACTAAGTAAATACCAAACGTTAATCCATAGAAACCATAAAGAAAGATGTGTGTCCACAGTGTTGGATCAGGAGGCACACAGAGACTAAAGCTTTTCACTCTTTCAGCAGCAACACCATTAAGAGACCTGAGAGAAGTCACTGGAGAGATGGATCAGTTGGTAAAGTATTTGGTGAACGATGAAAACTTAAGCCCAGTCCTCAGCAACCATATAAAAAAAGCCAGGTGTGGTGGGATACACTTGGGGTCTCAGTGCTCAAGAGGTAGAGATAAGAGGATCCCTGGGACTTGCTGGCTATCAAGTCCGGCCAAATCAGAGAGTTCCAGGTTCAGTGAGAGGCCCTGTCTCCAAATAAAGATGGAGAAGGATAGAGAATGAGACAACATCAGCCTTTGGTCCTTGCATACACACACACACACACACACACACACACACACACACACACACACACACACACACGAGGGGGGCAGAGAGATAGAGAGGCAGAGACAGAGACATGGATATATATATATATATATATATATATATATATATAGAGAGAGAGAGAGAGAGAGAGAGATACAGATACATACACACAGAGCGCACACGAGAGAGAGAGAGAGAGAGAGAGAGAGAGAGAGAGAGAGAGAGAGATTTTCTGAGTTCCTGGTTCATAGAAAGCATGAAAAATAGTAGATACACCCTACCTGGTCCTGTGGAGATTGGGTATGCATATGGGTCTGAAAGCCTGGAATCTACCTGACTGCTGTGAACATGAGTTGCGGAAAATAACGTGCAAAGCCCACACAGCAAGTAGCAATAAGAGTTATGTGAAGAGATACGGTTCTTGAAGCTATGAGAATAGATGGAATGGTCAAGAGGGAGAATGAAGCCAGACACAAGGTGGTCCAAGGGTCACAGAACGCAAGTACTTAGGGAAGGAGAAGGAGCTGGTGGGAAAGGAGGACATGCCATTGAATAGGCAACGCCATTTTTGTTTCTTCATTTGTTTGCTGGCTGGCTATAAACGGCATAGAAGTGGGGCTCAGATCCATTTTTGCTACTTTGTTAAATGCATCAACCAGGCTTGCTATAGCAATACACTACCCAACCCAGAGACAAAGGGCTCTTTTTTCACTCCCGAGAAGTCTTGTCCTGCTGCAGATTAGTTGTGGCTTTGATCGCAACATCAACCCCCACTCGCTCCAGGACCTGGTGGAAAGATCAGATTCTGTCAGGAAAACACGGTTCTCAGAAGGAGAGGAGCAAGCTCTCCTCTGAAGCAGGGAGCCTCTAAAAGCTCCTATCTAGGTCCCTACACCCATCCTGCTGACTGAAGCTTGACATGCATCCAAGCTCAAAGAAACCCTTGGGAATCACAGCAAATTACAAATGGTAGTGGGTGAATGCATACGGACTCGCAATTGAACATGGCTAGAGAATAATTGGAAACAATACCCCCTTCACCAAGCAGCATTTAAGAGCCACTCAGAGATATTATTGAGTGGGAGGAAGGAAGGAGGGAGGAAGGAAGGAAAATGGTCGGGAAGACGGGTGATCAGAATGTAGGCAGAGCTATTGGCAGAGAATACTTCCATGGCTGGAAGAAGCATTCTCTGAAGGGTATGGCCATTGTTGTGATACCCACGCTCCAGGGGATAGCCCCATACTTGTTCAGTAACCGAACCTAGTGGATTAAAAGAAGCTATAGATGTAGAAAGAGGATGTGTTGTTGGGGAAATAGTGCAGAGTTGGAGGGGGTAATGAGGGTGCATATGATCATAATTCGTTGTGTATATGTTAGGAATTCTCAAGAATAAATAAAGAAATTTGCGTTAAAAATGTGCAGCCAGGGGCTTGAGAGATGGCTCTGTGGTTAAGAGTACCTACGGCTCCTACAGAGGAACTAAGTTCAATTCACAACACCCATGTCAGGCAGCTCACAACTGTCTATAACTCCGACTCAAGGAAGATCCAATGCCTCCACAGGCAAGTACACTCACATGAACAGAGGCGGACACATGGACGTAATTACATGTGTTCATATACAGGGATAACACAATCTCTACAATCTGATTGTTGCAGAAAATTCCTCAGACAGCCATATTGCTTGTGGCCACCTATAGGGCACTTCTGTTCCTCACCTTCCCTAAACCATGCTCACCCTTTTGATTGAGAGTTTATGTAGACATCTATAAACAGGCACTCTTTGATCTGAAGTTGGGACATAGTTATCGTTTGTCTGGTTCACAGCAGATTAACAAGATCTCAAAGTTGAAGGTGATTGTATGCACCGTGTACCTCTGTGGCAGGGAACAAGACGTTCTACATCTTTCACTTGGAACAGGGTCAGTCCATGCTTTCCCAGGACACAGGGATGGCATCACTAAACTGAGTGCTGGTCTGGAGTTTTTTTCAGGGGGGAGGGGTGGGAGAAGAAGAAGGATTGGCTTTGCAAGCAACAAAATAAACAAGAACTTTGCTGTTGTGTGATTTAGAAATATCCATGCAAGCCATCTTGATAACTTTATTATTTTTAATTCAAACTGATGAAAAATTCAAAGGAAATGCGATGCTCTGTGAGATTTTGCCTAATACTGAGTAGATCGTGTGGACTCTGATTGCAAAATAGGTTATGGGTGGCTGTGGGGAAAGGAGGTTGCTCAGGTTAAACTGCTACTCCTCTACTTCTGAAAGGTAGTGTGGCTGGTGTAGAAACCTTGAGGGGTACTTCTAATGGAGTCCTTGTAGATGAGATATTTTGAAAAGGCACTGTACTATGTGAACTGTGCTCAGATGGGAACTTTGATCCAGCAAATAGAACAACAAAACAAACATCAAAAGCAGAAACATTCCAAACTTGTTTCTGAATGAGGTTTGTGTGTATGTGGCATGCATGTATGTCTTGGTGTATGTGCCCGTTAACGGACTGAACTACACAGACGCTGATACACATACAGACACACGCGTGTACGCACACGCGCACACACATTCACACACACACGCACACACTACCATAGTTTGTGAATGGAATTGGAAACCCTGAGTAAATGCACCATTGTGGTGCCTTTCTTTCTGCGTGGTGCTGAATATCTTATATGAAAATTCTCCTTTCAATACTAAGATCATTTTAGATAATGAACACTGAATGAACCTCGAATCGCTGTGTTTAACATGACATGTGCCAGCAGATAGGAGACATCTTCGCTTAATATTCTCTTCATGCTAGCTGAAGTTTAGTAGAATTTCACGTGCGCACAAAAGAGCTTGTAGGTTAAATCTGATTGCTTTTGTTTTGCCATTTAGACTTCCTTCAGGATTCTGGGTTGTCAGACACCTTGAAACTTGGATGGAAGGGTGGACACCCACCTGGGTCTCTTGTTAGCCAAGCTTTTGGAACCCAAAGATCCAGCTACCTTGAGCCTGACTAGCTTCTTGGCACATGCCAACATGCCCTGCTCTTCAGACATTTGTAGAACAACCTCTTTGTTGGTACAACTTCTTTTTTGCTCTCATTTTTTGGGACAACTTCTTGGGTCTCAACCTCAATGTCCCATTCAAGGGCATGGCTTTCTTAACCCTCCCAGACTACCTAAATTCTGTCTTTTCTCCCTTTTACTGTCTGATGGCATCCTGTTCTCTCTCTCTCTCTCTCTCTCTCTCTCTCTCTCTCTCTCTCTCTCTCTCTCTCCCTCCCTCCCTCCCTCCCTCCCCCCTCTCTCCCCTCTCTCCCCTCTCTTCTCTTTCAGTTGTCTTTTTAAAAAATCTGTTTCCTCTTCTACCAGGATGTAATGTCAGAGGCAGTGTCTCCCTCGCACCTAGCAGAACATCTGTTACATGGATGATCACAAGGTACTTGCTGAATGAACAACTTACTTAGACTGGGTTACTTGGCTTGAGGTCTATTTTCTTTGAGAGATAGAGAGAGGACTTAGGGACTTTAGAAGAAAGATTTTTAGAAGGTTTTATCTCACCCCCGAAGTCACCAGATCCACACTAACTGATAGCACTTGAGTTATTTTTATTCTGTTCCATGAATAACCCAGGGCTTATTTATGCTTCTGTCATTGGCTTTTTGATTTGTGTCCAGCTTCATTTTAGAACAAATACCGCGGCTATGAGCATTCAAACACAGCAGTGTGCATTTGCAATGGTTACCCCGAAGCCTGGGGACAGAATGGCAGGGCGAGAAGGTGGGAGCATGCTTAACATTTGTGAGGCAAAGCCCGTTTCTTTCCCAGAGTAGCCATTCTATTTGTCCCTCCCAGAAGCCTCACATGAGCCTTCCCGTTGCTCTACTTCCTTGGCAACATTGGATTTTTATCAAATTTCTTAACATTGGCTAATCTTGTGGGTGCAAAACAGTGGTTTCAATTTCACAAGTCTAATCTGTTTAGACCAGAGGTTGTAAACCAGCTGTGCATGCTGGAACAGACCTGCTGTCTAGATGACAAACACAGATGTGTACTGTTTGACCTGAAGGGTGACTTTGTTTTTTGAGCTGAAAAATTGTTAGTGGCCAACACTTAAAGGTAGGAAGATTTAGAGTCTGCATTTCTATATTTTCTTGTGAGAAACAGTGTCACAATAAAAGCCTCTATTTACACATGGCAACTGCTGTCTGTAACTAAGGAACACCTCACTGTACCTGTTGGGCAGGACATGTATTTGGAATCAGTTACGGTCCCTTAACTAAGCTATGGCTTTTGTTTATCTCAGCATCTAGGCTCTGACAGGCTTTTTAATCATCTGACCTGCTTCGAGTATTTATGAAACAGAGAAGAACCACAGGAATGATCTAGGGGCAGATGGATCGCTTTCCTAACCAGGTATGGAAACAGGACCCTAGATAAATGCTGGAACTGTTACTTAGCTCAGTCACTTGAGTCTAAAGCATGTCCCTAGTCTTCCTTCAGCCATGACCTCCTCTCGCTTTTGATGCCTGTAGCCCAATTGATTGAATTTATCTTGTGCCATGGAATCTTTGCCCTGGTTGTTCTGAGAATGTGGGTATTGGGATCTATTTTTCTCTTTTGACGAAAGCACCTTGGTCTTTGATACTGTGCATTTATATGTCTGGCTTTTGGTTGTTCATCTATTTGTTTTTTGGCCCTTCATAATCCCTGTGGGTGGTATGGCAGTTTGAATAGGTTTAGCCTACAGAGATTCATGTGTTTGAATGCTTGGCTACAAGGAATGGCATTATTAGGAGGTGTGTCCTTATTGAAGTAGGTGTGGCCTCGTTGGAAGAAGTACAACACTGTGTACACAGGCTTAAGCTCTGCCTGGTGTGGAATCAGAGCCTCCTCCTCGCTGCCTACAAAGGACAGTCCCTTTCTACTGCCTGCAAATCAAGATGTAGAACTCTCAGCTCATCTAGCACCATGTCTGCCTGCAGATTGCCATGCTTCCTGCCATGATGATAATGGACTGAACCTCTGAAACTGTAAGTCAGCCCCAATTAAATGTTATCTTTTGTAAGAGTTGCCCTGGTCATAGTGTCTCTTTTCATCAATAAAACCCTAACTAAAACAGATGGTGATCTGAAGGTGGGAATTCATTCATTCATTCATTCAACAAACATTTACTGAGAGATCACACTCCAGGCATTACAAATGGCACTAAGATGTGAGGCGACGTTATGACTTTCAAGAATCTGACAGAACTCTGAAGATAAGAACCACATTGGGTCATTTAGCCATTCTTACAATATATATTATAGTGAGAATGATTCCTTTGGGTCCCGTACTGTACAACAAGAAGCTGCAAAGCAAAACCAGAAAAATATTCTGGTCTTATGCTAGTTATGGATTAGCAAAAATACAGATGTTCTGGACCCATGGATCCAGGAGTTTTATACTGGGATGGGCAAGGTGAGACTTAGATGAAGTGAAGGGAGAGGAGAAACTGATCAATAAAGAAGGAAATGGACAGGAATATTTTGCATCTCCACACAGAGGAGTCAGCGTGCATGAATGCTTCCAGAGGGCAGGACCAACTCATGGTCTTGGAAGCAGAGGCAGAGAAGGCAGAACTAAAAATGGCAGGAGTGGGGTAAGAATACACAGAAAAAGTTATAGGTATGGTCCAAGTTCCCAAAAGGCAAGTATCTGAGTGCTGAAATACAGGCGCAGGTACTTGAAATAAGTTGTTGTTGAACCAGCTCAACATGCCCATCAATGGAGGTGTAGATGACTATTCTAGAAATGTAGCAGCTCACAGAGAAGATGCCTAACAGGCAGGCTGTCTTTTAACAAGTCAGGGGATGATGGTAGTTGAACATCTCAGAGAACTGGAAATCCCAAACTTTAGAGCTAAGGCAACTATAAGAGAAATCCTGTAAGCCTGGAAACAATAAAAATGGATGGCTCTCCTTTAAACCAGAGAAGGAATGGCCTCTCCCAGGCATCCACCATCCCTGAAAAGAGAAAAATTGCTACCTGCAGAGGATGAGCTGAAATAGATCCGTAATGAAGTAGCCCCGAGTCATTGGCAGCACTTGGCTCTTGACTGAAGGCATCAAGTCTTATTTCCTTAGCTCTCCCCTCAATTGCTCACCCCCAAGGCTTCCCAGCAGACATTCCTAATAAGGACATTATCTCCGGAATGTCTGGGCACTAAGACTCTAGTTCACACTGACTGTGGCTTTTTCCAAGCTCACAACCAAATTCTAAAACATCCTTGGGGGTGGATTCTTTTTGACCCAGTGGCACTCTTACCACTGGAGTTTTGTTGATCATAAAATTCATTATAATAGATTCCTGGAAACCATAGTTAGGAAGTGAGAGATCACCTTGCTGCCCTGTGGTCAAATGTTTTGTTTGCTTGTTTGTTTTGTTATTGTTGTTAATTTATCAGGAATCAAGGGGAAAAGCCTCCTGGTGTCCTAAAGCTTCCTATGATCTGTGTCTCTTTGCAGATAGGGGTACCTCCTACAAAATCACCAGGATGCTAGACCACAAGTCTGCATACCCTTGCTGAACCATCCAGAACTCTCTGATTGGTCTCTACATCTTGGCGTTTATATTATCTGTATCTGATTTCTTTCCCCCATGTCTTGGTTCTTCTTGGTCCTTGGCCAGTAACTATTTGCAGAATATATTAGCGACACACACAATTCAAGGACAATTCAATGAAAGAAGATTTTCATCCTTCTTTGCTTGCTCCTGTCATATTGAGTCAATTGGTAGAATCATAAAGAGACTGGGAAATATTTTTCAGCCAAATTAAATAAAGATAGACTGGAAGGGGGTATATCAAACTGATTAAGAGCATAAGATGTAGAATCAGTGATCTAGGTTATTAGCTAAGGACACGGGCAAGTTCAGTAATTTCTCCATTTTGATTTCTCCATTTCTAAAACATGGCTTGAAATAATAGCTATCTGTAGTTGGAATAAGATAATGTATCAGCACAGGGCTGACCAGCAGCCAGGCCACCAACAAGTCTATGGACAGCCTAACTGTCTGCGGATACTGCGGTTTGAATTGGGCAAAGAAGTAGATTGCTTTCCTGCCACTTAAACTCAGCCTCCAATTGCAATAACTTTCAGGACCCAAGGTGCGCATAGCTATAGAGAGACACAAGCCATAAAGACCATAAAATAAGGAACAACAAACACTCACAAACTCACTGTATACTGATCCAATGCATCTGCTCCTCCCCCACCTGTCTTTGCCCGTATTCATAGGGAAAACTTTTGTAGACTTTCCATATGATGGGATCTTAGAAGGGTAGATGTCTGTCTTCAGTACTTGAGCTTCTCTTGTGTGGCTATAAGACTTCATCTGATAAGCCATTGTATTTTTCAGCAGGAGTTTAGTATGATTGGTTGATGTATTTAATCACTGTATTTTTTTTAGTTTAGTTTGTATGTGATGTATGTGAGCATATGCATATGAATGCAAATATATGCCTCAATGGACACATATGCAGAGGTCAGATAACCGCATCTACCACTCTCCTTACTATTCTCCTGAGGAAGGGTCTTCCACTGAACCCGAAGCTTATCATTTTGATTGGGTAGCTGGAGATTCCATGATCTACCCCTCTGCTCCCTATCGCTGTGCTTACAGGCACATCTAACCATGCTTAGCCTTTTATGTGAGTGCAGGAATTCAAACTCAGATCTCACGCTTGCACAGAAAGTGCTTTCCCCCCGCTGATCCACGTCCCTATCCCCGCTACTTATTCCTACAATGATCTTTTATTCGAGTTATTGTCTAATCATGTAAAGTTCCTTTTTTAGATTCTGTTTAGTGAAATCAGAAAGACCTTAATTAAAAATGAGGCAAATAATAAGAAATAAGGTTGCATTAGTCAGCTTTCGGTTGCTATGACAAATTATCTGAGAATAGTCACCTTGAAGGAGAGGAAAGACTCATTTTGGATCATGGCTCAGGGGTATGCATCCATGGTCATTTCGTTCTGATGCCTTGGGTGTATGCTCAAGTAACACATAATGGCAGAAGGATTTAGTGGGAGACACTGTTATTGCCAGTAAATGGACAAAGGAAGGAGGGTCCCTATCAGCACTTAGAGAGCATGCCCTCTATAGCATACTTCCTCTAAGTAGGCTCCACCTCTCTTTTGATCACTTCTGAGCCATGTCAGCAGCTGGGAACAAACCTTCAACAAACAAACTCTTTTTTTTCCCCCCTCCATCTTTATTAACTTGGGTATTTCTTATTTACATTTCGAGTGTTATTCCCTTTCCCGGTTTCCCTGCCAACATCCCCCTAACCCCTCCCCCTCCCCTTCTCTATGGGTGTTCCTCTTCCCATCCTCCCCCCCATTACCGCCCTCCCCCCAGCAATCATGTTCACTGGGGGTTCAGTCTTGGCAGGACCAAGGGCTTCCCCTTCCACTGGTGCTCTTACTAGGCTATTCATTGCTACCTATGCAGTTGGAGCCCAGGGTCAGTCCATGTATAGTCTTTAGGTAGTGGCTTAGTCCCTGGAAGCTCTGGTTGGTTGGCATTGTTGTTCATGTGGGGTCTCGAGCCCCTTCAAGCTCTTTCAGTCCTTTCTCTGATTCCTTCAACGGGGGTCCCGTTCTCAGTTCAGTGGAACAAACAAACTCTTAAGGACATTTAAAATCCATGCCATCAGCCTTAAGAAAATTGCCATGGACTACACAAGGCTGGTTAGGATCTATGGACTGATGGTTAGAAGTGACCCCATTCTGCACACATTGATTTTTCCCATAAGTAGCTATGAAACCCTAGAAATTTATCTCACTTGTCTGCCTGTGAAGTGAATGAGTCCAGTTGGAATGTTCTGACATTTGGTTAGGCAAAGTGTTGCCTTTAATGGTGATGTTTGGGGGTTGATTTAGCTCCTCAGGACCTGCTTCATAGAGAGGTGGGCAATGTTGAGGGTGAACTCATGTGTAGTGCCAGGGACACACCACAGAATGTAATTATCCTCCAGCTATCACTCTTTTTAATCTCAGCCCTAAGCTGCCTTCCTTTAACACTGAAAATGTCCATTTACAACACACAGATTTGAATTTGACTAGTCACTGCCACCAACATGTGGTCATTGCAAACTTCTTTTTCTGCATTTCCTTTTCTTATGACCTTGGAAAATAAATGTTTTACCCCTCTTAAATAAGTGCTTTCAGTAAGCCTTCTCTCTATTCTATGACTCTTCTGCCAATAGCTATCATTTGCTAAGCTCTTAGCATGCACCAAGGACTCTGTATGCACCAAGGACTCTGCAGAGCCCTTTAAGCATATTATATTGTTTAATCTGGCAACCATTGGAAGAGGGAGGTATTACTGTTATAACCTTGCTCCACAACAAGACAAGTCAAGCCCAATGAGTGGGGTGACTTCTGTAAGTTCATGTAGCCTGCGAGGGGTGGAACTGGAATTCAAACACAGATCTCTTAGATTCCAAAGTTTGCCATTTAACAGTATTTAGTTTATATGATTAGCACCTTTCATCTCTTTCTAAAAATAATAGAGCAAAAAATGAAGGGTACAAGGGACAAAGACTATGAATTTCTTTTTAAAATTTGAATGTATTCCAGATACATTGACAGGACAGGGTCCAATTAGGTTATGAAGATGGTAACTGCATTGGTCACACTAATGCATGAAAATGGTCACAGAAAGGGACTCTTGTGCAGACTTGAGCCAGAGCCATCAGCCTCTGCCAAAACATTCTTAATATAGACTATTAAGAGTTTTATAGGGCTGGAGAGATGGCTCAGCGGTTAAGAGCACTGACTGCTCTTCCAGAGGTCCTGAGTTCAAATCCCAGCAACTACATGGTAGCTCACAACCATCTGTAATGGGATCTGATGCCCTCTTCTCGTGTGTCTGAAGATAGTTACAGTGTACTCATTTACATAAAATAAATAAATCTTTAAAAAAAGAGTTTTAGATTTTTTCTTTTCTTTCTTTCTTTCTTTCTTTTTTTTTTTTTTGCAAATCACCTCCTTGATATATGGGTTTCTACAGAGAAGTCAGGAAGTCTTGTAGAATGTTAGCTTGCATTAATTCTTGGAGAGTCTAGCTGTGGCTAGATGTGTGGAGCAGGCTACAAACAAAAGATTCCTAGGATAGCCAGATTTAAATTAAAAACCTCAAAACTAGGGTTATAGCTCGGCTCATAAAAACCTTGCACCAACCTGAGGACCTGAATTCAGATCACCAGAAAGCTCAAGCTCACTGTGGTGGCATATGTCTTGTCTTAGTTTGAGGTTTTTATTGCTGTGCAGAGACACCATGACCAAGGCAACTTTTATAAAGGAAGACATTTAATTGCAGGTGCCTTACAGTTTCAGAGAACTAGTCCGTTATCATCATGGCGGGAAGCATGGCAGCGTCCAGGCAGATATGGTGCTAAAGAAGGAGCTGAAATTTCTACATCATGATCCAAAGGCAGCTGAAGGTGACTGTGTCGTACTGGACAGACTTGAGCATATATGAGACCTCAATGCCTGCTCCCATTCTTGCACCAACAAGGCCACACTTCCTAACAGTGTCACTCGCTCTCTGTGAGTCAGGCACTCAGACACATGAGTCTATGGGAGCCAATCCTATTCAAACCACCACACGATTATAAACTGGGTTCTTCCTGCTGGTGGTAGAGGGGTGGAGACAGGTGGAACCCTATTGCTTGATAGGTAGAGCTGAATTAGTGTACTCTGTTTCTCAAAGTATAAGGTGAAAGATGACTGAAGAAGATATCCAACTTTGGTCTCTGGCTTCCACACATGTTCATAGGCACGCGCACAAACACACGCACACACAGACACAGACACAGACACAGACACACACACACACACACACACACACACACACACACACAAATATTTTCTACATAAACACAGATCTTCTCCACCTAGGTGTGATAGCCCATGCCAGCAATTCCAGAACCTGGAGAGTTGAAACAGGAGGATCATGATGAGTTCAAGATCAGCGTGAGCTATGTAGCAAGATGCAGTCTCAAAAACAAAGCAGAACAAAGCAAAATCATCTGCCCAGCTTCTAGTCCTTTATCACCCCGAGCCAATTTCATTGACTTAGGGTGTGGAAAGATTTTTATCATCCAAGTTCCCTAATGTTTTATGTAAGCAACCTGCAGGAGTGTAGATAGACACATGTGCATATGATTTCAGGGGTGAAGTACCCCGCTAAAATAATACTTACAATGTCTTGGCTGATTGACTGGTTGGGATGAGGATCCAGGGATCTGGAGCAGGTCTGCATCCCAACACTGAACATGTTTTCCTGGGAGATATGCGTCTATAGTAAGTGTGTGATGTTGAAAAGCACAGCAACCGACTTTCACAACGCTTCAAACTTCATAGCCATCTTGTAGACTGGGCAGGGCAAATGGCACTGATCTCGACAACAGGTTTGGGGGAATTCAAGTGCCAGTCGTGTTAAATTTGAGCACGTCACTGAGTCTTTTAGGACCACGTCTCTTCTTTGGTAATGTGGAGATGATCATGTGACCGCCATGAAGGAAAGGCCTGAGTACCCAGTGATAACAGTGGAAGTGCAGTGACTGGGGCAGTGGGAGCACATAGCGCTGTGCCCGCCATGGAGACGGCCTTGAATAACTAGGAATTAGCAGAGAGGAGGCTCGGTCTCAGATAGTCCCTCAACTCCAGGTCTTTCTTGTTTAATAATTTATGATAAAGCACAATGCGTCCATTTTATCTCATTTTTCTGTTGTTTATCTGCTCTCTGTAGGTGTGTAAATAGAGATAACTATATATTGTTTTTGCTTTATGTTTCATGTAAATTAATATCTCTTCAGAAAAACTAGTAGAATGATCAGGAATTATACTAGACAATAAATTATAAATCACAACACTGCAAAATACTTTTTGTGTCTGAATGTGCATGTGTGTGGGACGGTGAGTGTGTACATGTCTATATGTGTGTGTGTGTGTGCAAATGGGAGTCAGACATTGATGCTGAGTGCCCTCCATCACTGTTTACCTTATTTTTAGAGACAAGGTCACTCACGGAACCAAGAGCTGGCTAGTTCGGCTAGGTTGGCTGGCCCGTGAGCCTCAGGGATCCTCAGTCTCTCCCACAAACCACACCTGGCTTTTTGTGAGTGCCAGGAATTATACTTACGCTCTTAGGATTTTGTGACACGCACTCTACCATCTGAGCAATGTCCCTAGCCCTACAAGTTTTCCTGAAGACATACTCATAAAACCTTTATCCTTTGAGTCACAGGAGTCACTATTCCTATTTAAGATAAAATGTAATAATTTGTACAAAATTATGAATAATTAAGACACATACATCGCTGTCACGGTGTGTTCCTGGATTTCTCTGGGGTCTTTTCCCATCCCTACTCCCCAAGGTAACTGTCCCCATCCCTGTCACCTCTCAGATCTCCACCAAGGTGTTACTTTGTCTTTTCCCTGATCCCCTCCTGACTTCAATCACCCTCCTTCCTATCCCCATGTAGCCAACTTACTGTATCTGTTTCTGAGGTGGATGGGGGTGGGATTCTGTGTCTCACATCTATTTTTCTCATCAGACTGTGATTAATAAGGAAGCAGTACCCTCCCGGGATATGTTCCTCACTCTCTCTCCCTCTCCTTTCTGACTGAAAAGAGCAAATGGGCAGTTTAGTTTGGTCATTGACCCCTCTGGGCCCCCAGAGCAGCCGCTGCTCTGAGTCCTCACACCACATTTTCAGGCAGGTAACATTTTATTCGCTTAACACTCAAGGGACTAGGAGGGTCAGATCAGGTGGAGATCTTGCTTCAGATTACAGGGCAGGCAAGCGACAGAGAGGACTGATAGCCTCTGTCAGAATTTTCTTAGGCCCCAGTGATGAGCGGAGGCTCTGCAAACCTCCAGAGAGCCAGATACCAGGACCTGGGACTCTCACCAGACAGCTGTGACTAGCTGGCTAGCAATTAGAGGAGCAATCATCAGAAATCAAGTCTCCCTGACTAATGAGGTGCCTGAAATTGAGATGTCATTTATACTCACTTCCCTCCTAGCCGACTGGGATCTAAATTCCAATGCATTAAGGAATCTTTATTTTATTTTCACTTTTTTGAGTCAGGGAAATTGAAACACTCAGATGATTTAAAGCACACCTTCTCATCGAGGGAAAAGGTAAAACAAGTCTCTATATTAATTTTTTAATGATCATTTTTTCAGGACTTACAGATCTTGCTGGAACAGATGTGCCACAAGTATGGACAGTTTCCAGTGTCCCGTTAAAAACTGGGATGCCTCAGGAGCTATAAAAATAAAACTCTAAACACAATTTCAGCCTGGCAGAGGCTGGGTAACCATTCTGGATTGGACAAAAATATCTAATTGGCTGAAGGACAGAGGGCCAGAGCTTTCCAATTGGTGAGCTTCTTCTGTGGAGATTAAATGGAAGCATGAGATTGTCATCAGTTGTAATTATAGAAATGGTTTCTTTGTGTCTGTCTCTCTTTCTCTCTGCTGAAGCTGTACCCTGGGCTACTGCTGGTATAACTTGTTCCTTAGGCTAGAAAGGACTGTGGAAAGTGTATCTGAACTATCTCGAGACCTACTTATGCCTTTTGGACAAAGGATGAATTCATCTCAACTGCCCCCTTTCTCCTCAAGCCATTTAGCTTTTCTGGGAGTTGCAGAAGAAATGAGTTGTGGGCTAAAGGTACATTTTAACTTCACTGTTGATGGAAGGACGCCACCCCTCTAAGAGAGGCGCAGATTCCAGCAGTAGCCAGAGGGACGCAGTAGACACTCATTCTTTTGGGATGACGGTAAATATAAATCCACTCCTCATGTTCTAGGCTTCTCATGTGACCACCTTTTAAAAATTTTATTCATTTATTATTGGATAGTTTATGTATTTACATTTCAAATGTTATCCCTTTTCCTGGTTCCCTCTTCCCATCCCCTGTCTCCCTGCTTCTGTGAGGATGCGCCCCCTCCAACCCACCCACTACCACGTCACTGCCCTGGCATTCCCCTACACTGGAGAAACAAGCCTTCACAGGAGCAAGGGCCTCTCCTCCTGTTGCTGCCAGACAATGTCATCCTCTGCTACATATGCAGCTGGAGCCATGGGTCCCTCCATGTGTACTCTTTGGATGGGGGTTTAGTCCCTGGGAGCTCTCGGTCTGGTTGATTGATGTTGCTGTTCTTCCTATGGTGATCACCTCTTTCACTGTTTTCCAGCTATAATGTTTTAGCATGAGACAAAATTACTGCTGGTTGGGTATTACATTCCATATTTGGAAACCCTAAACACAAACTACTGACATGATGCTGCAAATAGAGACTTCCACACACCCAGGGTAGGTGATGAATTAGAGCTTAGTTCAATAACATATAAATAGATAGGTTCCTAGAAAAACCCAATACTTTGTGTGCTAACCTAGGAAATTTAGAGAGGAAAAAAATCCACACTAGATATATTAAAGTTCAATGTGTCCACAGTTTGTTGCATGCCCAAAAGATTATTGGAAAAAATATTGTATGAAGGAATGGAGGGAGGAGGAGCTGGATTTTATGGTCATTTTTGGCAACATAATGAGTTCGAGGTCATTCTTGGCTGTATGAGACTCTGTGTCCAAGTACATACCTTATTTTCTGTTGCTGTGATGAAACACTGACAAAAGCAACCTAAAGAAGAAAGGATTTGTTTGGGTCAACAGGGTACAGCCCATCATGGAACAGAAGTCAAGACACCAGCAGATTGAAGCTACTGGTCACAGCATGCAGAAGAAAACAGCGATGAATGCACACATGGGAGAATTTGTATCAGTTTCCCAACTCTTAGATAATCCAGGATTCTGTTTAGGGAAAGGTGCTCTCTACACAGTGGTTGGGTCTTCCTCTCTTCTTCAACAGAATCTAAACAATCCCCGACAAGCATGCCCGGAGGTTGATCATCTGGGGTTTTGTCACATTGGCAATTAACATTAACCACCACAGATCCCATCACTAAGTTCTCAAGCTCTGAAGAATTGTCATCAGACCTGAGCATGGAAAAATTCTAGAAACACTTTGCTCTAAGCAAATTAACATTCTTTTCCCGAGTCTGGTTTCTATGGAGGTCTGGTGACACAGACACCAGGGCTAAAGCATATTTACTGCTTACATTTGGAGGCCTATCAAAAGGCGATCTTTCAAAACTTTTACTCTGATATTAGGAATGGTCGATAACAATTACATGGCAATCTCTCCATGCCAGTCTATCGCACGCAAGTTGAGTTGCTAGATTGTATGAACCAGTGGAGAAAGAGCAAGGGAAGTGGGACTGACCACAGCCTTCTCCTGCGATGCTTCTATTGACATGGGAGACAGGAGTGGATGTTGTATGGGCTGGTAAAGGAACTAGACTTACGTGGCCATTCTGGGAATTAGAGAAGAGAAATGGAAACTTGAGAAGGGAGATAGGTCAGGCCTAGGGTTGTTCAGTGTGGTCTAGGCCAGTAGATAAGTCACAGAGGGATCTTCTGTAGCTGCTGAGGAACTCTGGGAATATGGCCCAGTGAGGCCAAGTTAACAAATCCACCATTGATTTTAATCTGGGCTAAAGTTAGAGAACTTAATCTGAGGGCAGAGAGAACTTCCTGATAGCAAAATGAGCTGCCCTTGCCAGCACCTATTATATGCTTATATGCAAATAACACTACTCAAAGAGGAAACAATGGGACTGAAGTCAGCATTTCCTTCACTGCTTATCTCAGTCACTATAACAAAATTCCCTAGAAGGTTAGCTTATAAAAAGTAAAGGATAGCTTTATAAGTCCCAGTCCAGGGTCAGATGGGCCATTATGTTTAGTCCTCTTAGGAGGAACATACAGGATGGCATGGAGGGATTGCACAGTCACACAAAATGACATCATCACCAGGCTGGCAGCAAGCAAGCTACAGCAAAAAGGAGAGAAAAGGAAAGAGGGGCTTGGGTGCCCCCATCCCATTTCACGGCATACTTAGATTACTTAGAGTCTCCTAGAAGTCTCTCCTTCCTGGAACTTTCAGCAACTCCTCAGTAGCTGGTGATTCCCTGAGGACCAAGCCTTTAACGCACAGGTCTTTAGGGATGTAAAATCTAAACTATAACACTAAGCTTATTTAACCATGAAATACTTTTATAATTGTGAGCCACTGCTAGGACACCAACGGGAGTCTGGAAAACAGCACATGATTGTATTAAATAGATTGCAAGAGACACTTCCAAATGAAACGATTCCTGCCAGAGGTTCTGAAGAATGCCTTCCATACTTTATAATATCTATAGGAAACAAATTAGCGTAATAAGATCATTTTAATTTATTAATGCACTAATGTGAATATTAGGAACATAAATATCCTCCCCTTCCCCCAACACAGTACCATATCAGGAATGCGATGTAGTTTTCCTTCTGATCCTGGCTGGTATGATCTAGAAAAAGCAGTGATGCAGGGGAAATGGGGAACAGCTAAAACATTTAAATCTCCCCATCATTCCCACTCTTCTTTCTCCTCATCAATCTCCTGGTTTTTGTGCAGTGCTCTGGTCTTGCCCCAGACCCTCCAGAGCCTTCATAGTGTGTGTCCCTATCTCTTTCCCTACCCTACTCTTCTCAATTTCCCTATATTGTTGTTCCCAGGAGGCTTTCCTGGTCCCTCGCCCCTCATTAGCACCCTCTTCCCCAAGAGAACAAGGTATCTCATATGCCCGTCCAGATGGAGTAGCAGCTGCTAATGAGTTGCTGGCTTGCTTCTTAGGTACCCATTTGTGTTTTTCTCAGAAGCTTTCTAAAATAAATGTGAGTGTGTGTGTGTGTGTGTGTGTGTGTGTGTGTGTGTGTGTGTGTGTAGAAGTCAGCCCTGGGGGAGGGCACAATTTGAAGAAAATTCCTCAGTCAAATCCAATATTTTTCATAATATATTATTACCCAGAGTGCTTTTACTCTACAGTCCCATGAGCCTCTGGAACTAGCCTTGAAGAAGAGAGGCAAGCAGACTGGGCATAAGTGATATGGGCTGGAGATGACAGAGAATGCTCTTGCTGGGCTCCTACTGCTCAACTATATTTCAGCCAGCTTCATCTTTAGGACCATGGTTCCATTATATTTCCAAGCTTATGTAAAGAGAAGGGGCATATGACAGAATGGCAAGAAGATTCTTTACCTGTTTCTTCCCCCAAACTACTGGGTATGAACGGAGGCCTGACTGTAGTCACTTATTATCCAATATGATATCATCTATGGTAGAGATTAGCATGCATTAGAAAGAGCCTGCTGATTTTCTTTGGCTAATTTAAAAATAAGTAAAACCCAAAGGATCCATTCTTTCTTGCCATTAATTTGAAGGAAGGCAGATGGTGTGCCCAATAACCTGATTTGAATTGTCAATACAGCGCCTTCTTTTTTCTGCTAAGCACTAGCCATGAACTCTTAACTGATGTCATGTCAGGTAGTATAGACTGCACTCTGGGATACTGGGGAAAGGAGGTGATCAGGTTGTCACCACACACCCCTTGAGAAAGGGGATCTCAAGGGATGAGATAGGCTGGCTTTGATCTGTTGAGCCTGAAGAGCAAAATGTAGTAGAAAGGGATGAGTTGACAGGGAAGAGACGTTTTCCAAGAAGCTCTAATGAGTTGTTAATTTTTGAGGAGCAACTTGATCTCACCTACTGCCACCTGTCCATCACTTGTGAGTGCTTGGAGGGCAGTTGGAATGGTGCTGGCTGTCAGTGACACCAACCCTATTTGGGTGGAAGGGACACGGTGAAGAGAAAAGAAATATTGAACAACATGGGTTGAGATGACTTCCCAGCAAGATACAGAGATGGAGACCTAGGGACTAAATTTTTGATACTATATCATTGAGGAAAGTCCTGTATGTCAATAAATGAAATATGGTACCACACTGCTCTAAAGACTTACCTCCTTCACTGGGGACCAGATTCCAAGACTCCAGGCTTTTTCTTGCTTTTTCCATAAATGTCAACAAACTTGTTCCTTGCTTGTGTGCTTCATGAATGGTTTATTGATTTTTCTAATTCTGTTGATTTTTTAAAATGTCAAATTTAAGTGGCTGAACTGGAAGATCAATAAGGTTCTTTCAGCCCTAAAATTCTATGATATATTCTATAATGTCGAGTAGGGGCAGGTATTGTTTTGTTGGTACAGAACATCAGGATCCCTAAGTCAGCCTTTCAGTGGTAGAATGGGGTTGTCTGGAGGGCGATCAGTCCTGGAGAAGAACTCACTGTACACAGCCACTTTTGCTCCGGTAATTAGCAACTATTGTGGAACATTCTACCTCCTCATGACCCATCCCACAAGTCCTTTCAGCTCTTCCTGATTCCCAGCCACATGAAGATGAACAATTGTATTCTACACTTTGGACAGTGTCAAGAACGAGACCCCTCTGCAAGGCAGCCTAAAGAGAGTCACTCTTGGGACTTTTGCAGAAGCAATTAAGAATGAGACTCCTTGGAACCACTAAAACACAGGTATGAACTTCAAGTTGTGTATGTGGTTCCTGATGGGTGTCTGGGCCAGAGGATTAAGCCAACATAGAAGAAATTAAAAAGTGAAGAGAGATGAATTCTTGGTGAATCTTGCCCAATGGTAGATTTAGATTTACCCATGGATGTTTCTGTCCAGTGAGGCAAAGCATTTGTTCTTTGATTGTGTTGTTAACCTTTTCACTGCCATGAGAGACGATTCCCCTGACTACCTATCTCCCTGGTATTCCAGTATTGATCTGGGAGAGGAAGCAGCCCTTATAATGAGCAGGCATGGTGAATGATAGCATCTAGTCAACTGAGCTGGCATAGTGAAAGACAGTATCCAGTCGATTGGGTTTGGCAGCATGCTTTGTTACATTGACAGTACTACTATCCACCATATGCCTAGTTGTGGTGGCTGTATGGAAGAGTAGGGACTTGGCATCAGAGTCATTTAACAACTCAGATTCTAGAATTGGCCAAGATCTACTAGTATGGGTCTGGTAAAGGACCCTGGAATGTTCTCTCTCAAAAGATTACAAGGTATTTTAGTTACTTTTTCTAACTGTGATCAAAATGACTGAGAGTCAAATTGAAAGGAGAAAGGTTTAGTTTGCATTATGGTTTCAGGAGGTGCAGTCCAGGGTAGCTTGTTAAGCAGGTCATTGCAGTAGGAGCAGCCTGTCAAAGAGGAGGCTCTTTACCTCATGGGGTGTAGAGAAACGGAGAAAATCTGGACCAGTTCTAACCTCCAAAGACTTGTCCCTAGTGACCTACCTCCTTTTACTAGGTCTGACCTCTGAAAGTTCCCAAATCACATCACTAGCTGCAGACCAAGCATATGACACAATGAGCCTATAGGGGACACTTCATACACAAAGCGTCACACCAAGGTATATATTAAAGGTAAGACCTATTGTGGTGGTAACAAGAACTCTAACTTTGAAATTAGAAACTGAATCTAGTCTCTGTCCCTTATTGCTTGCATAACCTTGGGCTATTGACTTAACCTCTTTCAGTTTCACATTTCTAATTAGTCAAGTGGGGGGTTAAAAATGCCTAGGAGGCTTGTGAGAATAAATGAGATAAATCTACATATAAAGTATCTGACTCAATGTTTATTAAGCAGCTTTTGTTATCATTAAAACCTACAGCTATAAAACAATGAATGGAGGGGACCTTATGAACCTCAAAGGAACAAACCAATGCTGGGATCATCTAGTCCAGGTAGATGACGGAGTGTGAATATGTCTGGTGGTCAAGATCTGATGCGCTAAGAGCTGGGGATGTAACTCAATAGTAGTGTAACTCAATAGTAGTGTGGCCTAGCATAAGCAGTGCCCTAGGTTTATTCTACACTGGGAGTCAATCAGTTAATCAATCAACCAACCTATGAACAAGTCAAAGAAATAATTGGTCGGTGTAGAGGCACACTTCCTGAATCAAGTTCTGTGTGTGTCTAGGGCCTCCTGCTTCATGAATTTGTTTTTCTCAGCTGTAAAACAGGATTCATATTGATACTTCATGCTCAGATTTATCTTTGTTTTTTAATGAATATGATAATGAGTATGAAGGAAATAATACTAGTTTTATTATATCCATTGCCCTAATCTAATTATGTTGGTGGTTTTCCCTGGGACTCCACTTCTGCATAACCTTACTCCTCTGAGATGCTCTCCCATGGCCACCCAACTCTGTGTGTGTGTGTGTGTGTGTGTGTGTGTGTGTGTGTGTGTGTGTGTGTTCATGTGACTGTAAGTACACATGTGTGTGTCTGGTCATTGACCAGAGGACAATCCTATCATTCCTCAGGCATCACCCACACATTGTGTTTTGAGACAGGATCTTTCACTGGACTGGAACTTACCAAGTAGTTAAGCTGGTGGCCAGCAAGTCTCTTGTCTCTGCTTTCTTAGCGCTCGGATTACGATTATGTATCATCATACTTGACTTTATAAAATATTGCCGTCAAGGGGAACCAAACTGGGGTCTTCATGTTTGGGAGGGTAAACACTTTACAAACTGGGCAGTCATTTTATTACTAAATGGATCAAATAGATCAAATGGATCAATGAGATTCAGACAGAAGCCCTACTGCTCCTGACCTTCAGCTTGAGAAGGGATCCAGAGGAAAATGGTAAGGAGGACTACTTTGTGCTATAGGAACTTGGCTTGGTGCTAACAGCATGTACACCTGCAGGAATGTCTGAAACCTTAAACTGACATTTGCACAGTGTCAGTACATCATTCCTCATGGAGCTCCAGGAAGCCTCAGGGCCCCGTAAATAAAGCAAATGAAAAAGCTGTCATTGTTGGGCTTGTAAGTCACACTATGGATGGGGCGCTCTGGCTTTGTCTAATACATCTGCACAGGTACTCAAAACTGAAAGATCTCCTCACATAAATTCTTAGGTGAAAAAAAAATTTTTTTTTAAATCTGGTAGGTCACTCACTCAATGAGAAAATAACTACAAAAGCAAGCTGTCCGTGTGGCGGTTTAGCAGAAAAGTTTGGAAGTGGTGGAGGAATCGAATTGTTTAGACCCAGCATAAAATCTCAGCTTCACCTTCTCATCTACTAAATTAGAAGCAGATCTTTAACATTGCTTTTAATCTTTATGTTCCAAGGTTCTTGGGTTCCAGCTCCTCTAATGTTCTCCAAAGCTGTTTCTCATAGGAACTTCAGGTCCCTTCTGCATTTCTAACAGTGGGAGCAGCGTGGGTGACATCTGCAGTTGAATCCAGGCCATGTTGTTGAGCAGTTGGCAAATTCAACTGATTTTCTTCTCCCTGGGATGGGTGTAGGCTTGCATATTAATTCACAATTATTCATAATGTAGATGGCAAAGGCTTCTCTTTTGTCAACACTTGGACATACAAATGAGGTGATACTGAATAGGAGATGAATATTTCATTTCCACCTTGAATCATGGTGCCAATCATCGTAAATGAGAGATTAATATCAGAAGTGATTCACACATGGTGAAGTATCTGAGTCTGGTCCCCTCAGCCTTGCTCTTTCTTGGCTCAATTTATGAGCTGTAAGTTGCTATGTAAGCAGGGTAGAGCCACAAAGCCTCTCTCTACTATGTTGTTTCAAAGCGTTCTTTGGTTCTGAAAAACATGGCAGAGCAAGCTTACTGTAGAAAGGACTTATGAAATTGAAATCCAATTTTTAACACCCTGACAGAAAGAAAAATTTCCAGGCATGAAAATGAATGAGAAAAATTAAAGCAGCCAGTAATGGAGATCTGGGATCACAGCAATCTCTGACCTAGACATAGTTCCTACAAGCGGCAGGTTAGGAGTTTAACACCCAATGGGGTATAAGAAATGAAGCCTCAAGTTCTACCTTGAGGGAGAAACTATAAGTTCTTAGGCATGAAACCTTGAGCCATGACTATAAACCATGAGCCTTGACTGATGGAATAGTAGCTACAAAAATTCTATACTTGAAGTTTGGGGGAGTGGGAATCAAGTGAGCTTGCCACTGTCTAGAGCCCTGGCAGAGAGGGGGGGGGGAAGAAAGGGAGGGAGATAGAGATAGATAAAGAGAGATAGAGGGAGAGGGAGAGAGAGAGAAAGGAAGAAAAAGGAAGGAAGGAAGGGAAGGAGGAAGGGAGGGAGGGAGGGAGGGAGGGAGGAAGGAAGGAAGGAAGGAAGGTAGATCTGTGTTCAAGAAGTTGATATACAGGTTTGTGGCGCCTCTGGGTATAGGATGTAAATGCTTACTACCATGGACAAACCGCAGCTACTCAGACCCATAGAAGCCCTTCAGTGTGATAGAATCAACTATAAAATTGAGTCATGAGGACAAACTGGACGGCACACTAGACTCAACATAGGAAAGTCAACAGCAAGAGGGAGGGCAAGTGGGGTGCAGTGCGAGAACAGTTGGCGGTGCAGAATATGAACAATAGAAATACTTTAAATATGTTAAAGATACTCATTGTCCCTAAGATGATAAAATGAGAATCTGTGAACACCCGTGAGCTCCAAAGGAGTCGTGCGATGAAAGAAACACCGACTTGAAAGAAATGGTTAGAACAAACGCACCGGCTGGTTAATCAACTCTCTTGGCTACTTTTTTTTTTTTAATTGCTATAGCAATGTACTCAACCAAACTAAGTTAGGGGAGGGTTTCTCTAGCTCACAGTTTGAAAGCATACAGTCCCTTGTGGTAGGGAAGTCATGGGCAGGAAGAGAACACAGCTGTTTATGTTGGCATCCAAGTGAGAGAGCAAAGAGATGCATGCTGGTACTCAGCCGACTTTCTCTCTTTTAGTCAGTCTAGGACCCCGTTTCACAGGGTGATGTCACTCACATTTAGGGTCAGTCTTACCATATCAGTTCCTGAAATCTAGAAAGCAAATTACAGACAAGTCAGACTCTAAGCCTCATCAAGTTGACAAGCATGTTTAGCCATGCCAACAATCCCACATTCCTCACAGCTAAGAGATTTTTCTCTACCAGATTTTCAATACCAAAGTAGGGTGAGTCTCAGGAAAACCAAAATGGTTGATCTCTTTACTTCAGCTGAGCAAGGCAAGAGATTTTAATAGAGGAAATATTTATAAGCCTGTGTTCAGGCTTTGAGGCAACCAGCTAGAAACAGTGCAGCCTTGTGAACCTGACTCTGGAGAGCATTGCCACTCCTATGCCTGAAGGAATAAGGAGAGGGTGTGTTACGGAACCCAGGGAAATGGGCACCGCTAGAATACACCACTTGACAGAAACTGGGAGAAGCGTACTAACTTCATTTTCTTTCCACCTTTCCTGTGAGCTCCTGTTGGCCGCAGTCAGCTAAATGCCCAGGAGTTAAGAGAGGCCATCAGCCAGACCCGTCCAGTCCATCCTCCCGAGACACAGCCGAGGGAGGGGGCAGGCTGAACCTTGAGGAACAAATGGAAAATAACTAGGACAAACCAGCTGAAATGGATCATCTGAGTAGCTGTAAATGAAACCTCGTAAGGTAAACCAGGCTGGTGAAGAAAATAAGGGGCTGAGAGCTAGGACAACTGAGTCCCTGGACACCTTTGCTGCTGTTCAGTATAACGAAGAAAGGGCTTTTTGTTTGTTTGTTTTTGCTGTTGTTATTTGTTTGTTTTTGCATCTGACTTATCTGTTAGCTGATAATGGAATTATGCTAGATTAAAAAAAAAAAACACACAACAACAAGCTCTCAAATTCCAGGGCTGTGAACTGAATCTTGGAAATGTATGTATTGTTTGGCCGAAGCTCTCTCTTAACCTGAATCATTCCGCAACATCAGAAAAGTCAAGAGAACTCACGCAAGAAATGTCAGATTTCTCTGTTTCTTTGTGTGACAATAATTGCCTCGGGGAGCCCGTCCAGTTCACAGCTTCACTCCAAGCTGTGTAGGGTCTCATCTGGCCTGTTCCCTCACTTATATCCCTTGCATGCTTTCGGGGGGAACTAGACTTTGCAGCCCCTGAATGAACTCTTTCAGCGATCTGTGAAATTTAACCCGTGTACCAGCTTCACTGTATGCGTATGTGTTTGCATATGAGCACAGGCTGTTTGAATTTTCCGATGCATGTGGATGGTGGAGCTGTCAGGCAGTTATTTTTGTATATCTTTCCTCCTATCACAAACACAGCATACACGCGGCATCGGGAAGCATATGGTTTCCATGCGCGTCGCTACGATGTTGATTTTTTTTTCCTTTTCCAAAGTTCCCCCAAGAACCCCATAGAATAAACACAAGCTGTCCTTTCAGAAATGATTTTTAAGGAAAAACCCAGCTGGGGAGAAAAAGGAAGTGAGGGTCTCCAAAAAGCTGCTAAGCGACTGTCCTGTGAGTGGTCTCCGGAGTTTGGCTCTTTTCCGATATGCAAGGGGCACAAGGGACTTGGGTGAGCCTTTGTTAGGTTTCTCGTTGCGGTGACAGAATGCCTAACAGAAGTAACTTGAGGGAGGAAAGATTTATTTTGGTCCACACTTCGGGAGATACTAGGTATTATGGCTGATTTTGATCGACAACTTGATGGGGTTTAGAATCACCATGGATACAAACCCCTGGACATGTCTGAAAGGGAGTTCCTCGACTGTGTTCATTCTGTTGGAAAGACCCACACGGAATGCGAGTGATATCACTCCATGGAGCAGAGTCCAAGACCGAATAAAAAGAAGGGAACAGTCAGCACAAGCATTCATGGCTCTGCTTCCTTACTGTGGAAGCCACACGACCAGCTACCTCACACTTCCGTGTCACGACGTCCCTGCTGTGATAGACTGTACTCTCAAACTGAGGGAGAAAATAAACCCTTTCTACCCAGAATTTCTTTTGTCTGGGATTTTGTCTGCGTTCACGAAACAAGTAACAAAGACCATCACAATGAGGGTAGCTTAGTAGCGGGAGTAAGAGGTGACCTGTTTTGTTGCTTGTGTGGCTGGGAAGCAGAGAACTTGAACTAGAGCCTGGCTCTCACTCATAGGACCTGGCCCTCAGCAACCCACCTCCAAGGAGACCCCGCCTTCTAAAGGTTCCATGGTTTCTGAAACAATGCCACCATTCTGGGGCCCAGTGTTCAAATGCCTGAACCTGTGGAGGATTTCCCACTGGGTGGGTTTGCCTTTGCTGTTCAGGCTGTGGCTAGGAAGTGGCTTAAAAGAGACTTCAGCCTCCCTAGGGGGCAGGGACTTTGACTGGAAACAAGTGTCCAAGTGAAAGGCTCTAAGTTTTCCTACCTCATGACAACAGCTGTGGCAAAGAGATAAAAAGAAGGTAACTCTTTCCACCTCTAGAAGATAAATGTGAAGTGAAGCTTTGCTCTGAAGCCCAGGTCTGCTTCAGAGACGTTCGTAAGGTGCTTGCCAAGCCAGGGAACCCTGAGCAGGAATCCCACAGACTTGCCCCGGAGAGACCAAAGAAAACAGTGTTCTCCAGCCAACACTCCGGTCTGAGTCTGTTTGCTTGCTGACTCCGTGGGGGATTTCACCTCTAGTTCATCCCAGAGGCTCACTTGTATTCTTTCAGTTCCTGCTATTAAAGGCTCCACTAGGGTTGAAGCTCTGAAAGTGAACTCGGTCCTCTTTTTCTAGAATAAAGAAGGATGGGGTATTTAGTGTAAATTGCTACCGTATGTTAATTTTTCTCTGGGCAAGGCTGGTACCTCCAGGAGAGTTGCAGCACAGTTTCTGGATGATTCCTTGCCCTCCAGGATACTTCTTGTTCCCATTTGGGGAGCATCTTGTGTTTCTCCCTATTCACCATGGTCTACCAATTCCCGATTGGCTTTATGAAGGTGCCTCACTTCTTAGTCATCTGTCGTCAACCCCACCGGAGCTTACCTCTCGGTGACATTCTGTCCCTGTGGGTTCCTCAAGGGGACAGAGACTGCGTAAATTAGTGTATAAGCCGGAGTACTTGTGAGAGTTAAAGAGTGCTATTAATAACTGCCACTGTTTGGGTTGCTATAACAATTACCATAGGACGGGTGGCTTTCAAGGTGGCAGAACTTTATCACTCGGAGTTTTGGAAGACAGAATCCTGAGATCAGGACACTGCCAGATGTCTCCTGACCTGGGGCTAGTTTTGATGTGTGGGAGTCTTCTTGCTATGTCTTCATACAACAGGGTCCATTTCCTGTGGAATTCTTACATAAAGACGTCAATTCCACCCTAAATGCTCTGCACTCAGAGCCCTTCCACCAACTGGAGATCCTGGGTCCTTGCACCTTCATTTTCAAGGGTGGATTTCAAGTACGAGTTTGGGGGAAATAAACCTTTCTTTCTTAACCTTTCTTTGAGCGAGAGTATGTTTTCCACAGTAGCCCTGGCTGCTCCCATATGTCACACCTCAGATTCATCAGCTTTGAACATGGGTTCATGCAAGGCGCTCCTGAGAGCCTTCCAAGCCTTCGGTCTCAGGCTGGTACTCTATTATTGGTTTCTCTTGCTTTGAGGCTTCCGGCGTACTGTGCTAAAAAGCTATGGGTTTGCCTCCCCCGCCACAACCTACAGATATTATTGAGGGACCATTCAGCAAGCCTGTGATTGTGTGAGGTGATTTATACAATCTGCTCCTATAAATTATACACGGTCAATTGATTATTTCCATCTTTCTGGAGAAATCTAATGCAGTCCCTCTGTGAATGCCTAAATATGCCTTAAATACTCAGCCCCTCTACCTCGACCCTCAATTCCTGCCTGCACAGAGCCTCGTGGTCAGCTGGAGGTACTGCCTTACACTCTTCTCTGGTCCTCTCCATGGTTCCCCACAGCCTGGTGGTACATGCTTGTAGCCTGTTAGGTACCCAGGGTAAAGGAAAGGATCTCAGGCCATTATGGTTGTTTCATTCCCCCTGGTTTCCCTGTTAACTCTTCTGGTTCATCTACTGGGTTTTCTAACTGGGATTTATCTACTCCCTCACCTGGCTGTAACACTAAGCGGTCGCCTGTACCAACTTTAGAAAAATGGTCACTAGGAGGTACTGTATGAACCCTCCCTCAAGTCAAAGAAGTGTGCGTTGAATTGGTGCTCTTTGAAGCCACTAAACAGGTCACATGGTGGCATTCAGTTCTTCCCCCTTCAGTGGCTGCCAGGGTGCTGGCTTGGGCTCTGGTTTGGTGCTGCAAGTTTTCAAGGCTACCGTACAGGAAGATGGGAAGGGTAGGTGGGAATCCAGGGAAAGAAAGGATGGGAAAAGCTCCTTGTCTCGGTGAGATTCTGTTGTCTTCTTGGAGACCAGCTCCCCAAGTGCCTGGTGAGCTCCCAGAATTCTGAAAAAGTTGCTTCTGATCGTGTGTGTGTGTGTGTGTCTGTGTGGTGTGTGGTGTGTGTGTGTGGTGTGTGTGGTGTGTGTGTATGTGTGTGTGTGGTGTGTGTGTGTGTGGTGTGTGTATGTGTGTATGTGTGTTTGTGTGTGTGTGGTGTGTGTGTGGTGTGTGTGTGTGTGGTGTGTGTGTGGTGTGTGTGTGTGTGGTGTGTGTATGTGTGTGTGTGGTGTGTGGTGTGTGTGTGGTGTGTGTGTATGTGTGTGTGTGTTTGTGTGTGTGTGGTGTGTGTGTGGTGTGTGTGTGTGTGTGTGTGTTCTGATCTCTTGCATAAAGGAGAGCAATTCAATTTATTCGATCATTTCTTCTTTCACTTTTAATTTACATTGTTTCGATGCATAATAACATCCATGTGTTATTTTACAAACTGAAGAAATGTCTGCTCTAATTTCCCTTCATTTTATACAAAATAAAGTGTAGTTTTGTTTTTTGTGAGTTATCAAAATTCTTTATATATTTCATATGCAAATATTCTCTGAGGTATGTTTGGCTAATATTTTCTCTCAGTAGGCAGCACGTACTTTGAGCTTTAAATTATGAAGCTGTTTTGTGGAGTCCAACTTATCATTTCTTTTCATTTAAATTCACTTTATACCCTTTCTAAAAAATGTCTTCATCCAATGATAGAGGATCTTCTTTCAAAAATTCATATCAATTTAATCTCTTGCTAGCTTTTTGATCCATTTTGATTTAATTTTTATATGTGATGTGAGATAGTAGTTAAGGTCCATGTCTCTCTCTCTCTCTCTCTCTCTCTCTCTCTCTCTCTCTCTCTCTCTCACCTATGCCCATCTATATATGCCTGTCTATCTATCTAAACTCTATATATGTATACATGGTCCATATATTCATATATATATATTTATTCTTGCATTAAAAAGACATTTTTTGGAAGGCAAGACAAAGTTTTACTTTTTTTTTCTTTTTTCTTTTTTTTTTTTCCAGAGCTGAGGACTGAACCCAGGGCCTTGTGCTTGCTAGGCAAGTGCTCTACCACTGAGCTAAATTCCCCAAAGTTTTACTTTTAAATGATTACAAGCACACCAAATAACATGTAACAAGTTGCATCCTAGCCTCTAGTGACTTGGGTTAGGATACACTGACAGCAGCCTGAACAAGCATCTTCACTGTCCTAAATGATCCGGGAGGAGTACTGTACTGCTGGCTGCGTCTTCATAGGAGTTACAAGTAACTACTTACTACTTTTTCATAGATAATGCCCCCGACCTTTAAGAAAGGAGAAGGGAACAATTTACTCCCCTTCTTTCTTCAAAGAATCTTTTTTTTTTCTACTAGACTAATAAAAGAAAAGTCAGCATTGATACCCATTACTTGCAAGAACACAAAGGGTGACATATACGTCTTATAGACAAACAAGGTAAGAAGATGGAACTTCCGGTACGTAGTAAGTCTGTACAAAAAGCTAGATTTGATACTCTCAAAAAGTGAAGGGGGCCTACAACAGCTTAGAGAAATAATATAACGCCCTCCAGAACAGAACTCGAGCTCTGTGGAGGTTTCCTATTCTATGGGGCCGGATCCCATGCTAACCAACAGAGCAGGCCCTTCTGCCTCCTATCTGTTTATGCAGTGGTTTTCATGGATTTCTGGCTAGATATCACACACAAAGGTTATCCAAGACTTCATCTCTGTTCTGCTCAAAGTAGTTCTGGAGGATGGTCACCCTCTCCTGGGTCTCCTTTTCCACCTCACTGCTATAACTGCCATGGGACCCCAGTGCTGCAGCTTCCTTGGCCTTGAACTCCTCCCTCTGCAGGCTGTACTGTTCAATTTCAGCCTGGGCTTCTTTGGCCTGTTTCAGTCTCTGGTTCTTTCGCTTGTTGGCCTCGGACACCTTCTTGGCCGCCTGCTTCTCGTCCTGCAGTAGCTGCTGGATGCCCTGGGACTGGCTAGCCATTATTGTGGAGACTTTTGGCTGAGAGAACAGCCTAAGTCAAACACATGTAGAAGCCTTTAAAAAGACATTCCTTTCTTTCATTGAACTACCTTCAGACCTTTGTAAACAGCTGACTTATAATGAGTCTGGTTTTGATTTCTCCTTTCTGTCCCATTGTTGTATATATCTGCCTTATTCAATTAATGCAGTTGTCACACTGTTCGATTACTACAGTGGCATAGTAAGTCTTCAGAAAGTTTTACAAGACTCTCTTTGTGCATCTGCATCTGAATGTGCACAAGCGTAGCGTCTAAGGAGGCCAGAAGGTGGCATTGAATCCCCCAGGCTAGAGTTACAGGTTATGGTGAGTTGATTGCTGAGGGTACAGGCAATCAAACTGGTCACCTACAAGAGCAGCATGTACTCTTAACCATGGAGCCATCTCTCTCCAGTCCCTGTTGTCATAGTACACTTTAAGCAAAGCATGCTCATGCAGACCTGCAATTCCAGCATTTGGAAAGCTGGGGAAGTGGGAGGAGGAGCTCAAGCACAGCTTGGGCTACCTAGTGAGACCCTGTGTTAAATACTTAAATAACAAATCCATCAAAGGGATGTTATTGCAAGTTTTGAAGTTGTACAGTGTAAGTCCCCCAGCTTGCGTCTTTGACTATGGATCTATTTGACTTCAGGAGGAACTACCTGCAGTATTCCTAAATAGTTGTATCACTTTGTCTTCTGAGCAATAATCCATTGGAGTTCTGGTTGCTTCTAAATTTTTTCTGTGTTTGTACTGTTTGCCCTATTTATTTTAATTAATTAATTTATTTATGGTGGATTGATTTTGTTTCAGAGTTTCTCTGTGTAGCCCTGGCTGTCCTGTAACTTTCTCTGTAGACCAAGCTGGCTTCGAATTCAGAGATCTACCTGTCTCTGCCTCCTTCTTGCCTAATTCTAATTTTACCTTCTGATAGACAGGAAATGCATGTCACTCGAATGTCATTTTGTTTCTTGATTCCAAGATTCCTTGATTCCAAGGTCTTTCCGTTTGCTTTTTGGTTCTTTCATTTTACTTCTATGAAGTATTTCTTGGAGCTTTTTAAATATTGTCCTTTATCTTCTAATTATTGATTTTTACAAGTTTTAATATATTCTAGATATGAACATAGGTATTGCATACTTAATGTGCACATACACTTACTGTATCTTTTATAAAATATTGCCTTCCAACCTAACAGTAGGGTTTTTTCCTTAGTTATGGCTTTTAATAAGACTTAAGTTTTTAATTTCATGAAATCCATTTGATCTTTGAGTTTTGTTTGGCCTGTTTGATTGGATATAAATAGCATTGCCTGGCCAAGCTTTTGAATGATTTTCTTCCCTTTTCCTCTGACATTGTGCAGTCTCATTTTTATGTTGAGGTGGATGAGTCACCTTGGGTTGCATTTTTGACTACGCAGAGTTTCATTTCACGATCTCTTCAGCTTTGTTATTGTGTTCTCCAGGTTCAGTTCCTTTTCTTCTTTGAACATTCTTGGTGAACCTTTGAAGTGCCATAGGCAGAGAAGTGTGATGACGTGTTTGCTGACCCGGGGACAAGAACTGGAGGTAGGAGGGAGGTCATGTGGGAAGTGATGGCAGCTGTCCAGATCCAACAAGGGCCACGGTGATGGAGGAGGGAGAAGAGAAGAGGAAGTAGAAGTGTTTGTCTGGGTGGAGCCTGATTTGGATGATTCCTGAGGGCTTCACACATTAATCCATCTCGTGCATGCAGATGAGGACAGCAGACTGTGGTGGATGCTTTCGGGATTGACAAGGATGAGTCAAGCATGCGAGCTTTAGTTTAGGCTCTGTTACTACATTTTAAACAAGCTCTCGAAAACTTCGTTGTATCATGAAAAATTAGATCAAAGGCTGGGGTTAATATAGCTTAGTGGTGAGTTACCTGCCTGCTCAGGTAACTCATAGGCTCAGGAGTTGAAAGGTCCTGTGTTTGATCCTCAGCATCCCACAGACATGACCAAAAAAACTCAGCTCCTCAACTGTGTCCCCCTTCATTCTAACTTTCCATTATTCTGTGCTCCTCTTTGAATGGTCCAGAGAAATGGTCAATAGACTCCTTATGTTAGTAGCTTCTCTTTATTCTTTACCTTCTTTGTGTCCTTGTCATTAGTGGGCTACATTAATCACTACTTTTCTCCCAAATTCCCATCTTCCTGGGTACCCATGACTCTCCACATCCTCCACTTTTCTATCTCATCAGCTGTCTACGTCTCTTCCTGTTCTACTACTGCCCATCTCCTAGACACTGGCTGTCCCAGGGTCCTTGCCATGGTCATACTCTAATTCTACATTTCTCTTGCTCTTTTGCACAGATCTCCTCCAATCAAATAAAGACTTTTCTCAATTCTGAGTATACATGGTTCATCTTTAGCTAGTCATCTGTGCCTAGCAAAATTCTGAGGTCAGAGTTTGCTCATTAGTGTCTTTCCCCAAATTATTTCTGACCCTTCAATCCCTGTTTTGATGGCTGGCGCTAACCAACTCCCTAAATCCAATGTTTTACAATCATTATAGACTTTTCTGCATCTCTAACTACCCCTACCCAACCTTCAAAATCCTTTCCTCAACATTTTCCAGACTCTAATGTGTACTAGAAACCTCATAAGACTAAGGATAGTGCTGATGGCAGGAAGCTGGGATGGCAGTGGAAACAAGAACCACTCTGGGAAAATAATGTTAGATTAGCCTGGAGCTGAGCAATGGACAGAATTCCAGACTGTTTGGAGAAAGCACGCTGTTTTAAAAGAATGGAAATCATGAAATTCTTGCAAGTAGTGTGTGTGTGTGTGGTGTGTATTTCTACATGCATGTGGTATGTGGTAACATAGTAAGAGAAGAGCTGAAAAGCCCATCACTCTGTCACATTCTAGAGGTATGCGATGTTTCTAACCTTTGAGTTAGCTATGTATGATAGACATTATTGGTTGCCTATTTTTATCTCTAATGGAAGCCATCTTCCATGTCGCCATGGGCTTTAGCAAACAGTAGATACACCCAAGTCCAAGGCGAATGATTGGTCCAGGTGTCAAGTTGGTGTATTTTTCAGAAATTGTTTCATCAGGAAATGACTCAGATCTACTCAATGTTACAAGAGGGAAATGTTCTGGGGGTATTCCTAATGGAAGGCTCCTCATTTCACTCGGAAACCACTAGAAGAGATTGTAATGTACAGGTGCCGCACCTGTAATTGCTAAAGCCATTTCAATTCCAAGTCTGGGGTTGAAGCCACCATTGGTCGAAGAGTGGAAAGATGGGAAAAGGCAGGATTCTGGATGCCTTCGTGAGTTGCTATGCAACCATCCATGTCCTATCCCTGGACTTCATCAAATAGGACATTTTACTTGCTTTACTGTTTAAGTCCATTAAGCTGGGTTCTCCTATTACTTACAGCAAACAACACAACACTCTGATACACTTATGTGAAGTGATGTCTCCCTCTTTCCTAGAGAACTGTGACTAGGGGATCTAGAGGAAGTGTGACCTCCACGTTACTCTTGTTACCATTTATTTGACCATTATGGCTGCCATTTATTTGAATGTGTTGTTGCATATCCTTTTAAGTGATTTTTGAATTTCCTGAAACTTTATAAAACAAGTACGAAGATAAACTCTTTTCATATTTGTAGCTTTGAACCCATTATACAATCTACTTAAAAAAATCATTGATTTCTCCCTCTTTCTCCTACCCACACAGATTCTTTCAAAGATGGCCAAAATGCCATCTCTATTTGGAGATAATAATTAGTATCATCTTCACCAGCTTCCTCTTGAATGTAGAGGGAATTACTGGATGAATAAACAGGACATGGTGGCCATGTGGCCTGTTGCTCCCAAGTACTACTTGGAGACCAGCCTGGCATGGAAATGACCAGATGTTTGAAGCTGAGCTACTGGTGAGTGAAATAAATAAGTTAGCTGTCATACTTTCTATTTGCATGGATGCTTTCTGCATTGCAAAACTGCTGGTGCCTGGAATCTCACTAGACAGCAACTGTTCCCTTAACCCCTTCTGAAACTTAGAGTTGGAAGGTCCTGAAAGGCCAATTAGACCATGTGGGTGACTGAATGCTAGTGGCCATCTGTCACCAGCATTCCTGTAGCCAGGGACTCATTGAATCACAGCCCTGGTACACAGGTATTCTTGGTCAACAATGTGACTTGCATGAACAAAGAAATGAGTGACTAAAGGTTCTATGTAAGCACACAAGTAGGATTCATTAGGGTGAATGTGAAGGTTGTACTGACAATAAGTTAGATTTGCAATGGGTCCTTTCCCTCGTCTTCTTCATCTGTCTCATCTCCATTAATATTTTTCTTCTACTTCCCTTTTTTTGGTGTGCATGTGTTCACATCCACACACACACACATATAGAAGTGCACATGCTTGGATGCGAAAGCCAGAAGTTGATGTCAACTGTCTTCCTCAATAGCTCTCCACCTTATTTTTTGAGACAAGGTCTCTTGTTGAAACTGGAGTTCACCATGAACTAGATTGGCACACTAGTGTGTGGGAGGGATCTGCCTATCTCTGCTCCATTGGTGCTGGAGTTATAGGCACATACTGTTGCATTTCCCCATGGATTCAGGTCCTCATGCTATGTGGTGATTTCAGGTGAGCCATCACCTCAGCCCCACTGGTACCATATCTAAGTTTCCTACTAACACATATTCATGATAAGACATTTAAGAAATGAGGATATTTTTTATTGTGCAAGAAAACATCATCGTTTCATTTATTTCCTGCTACTTCAATACTAACCCATGTAAGTTTTTCTTTCTTATTGTGTGATACTTTGTTCAAGCAGCTTTTCCACCAATACACGGAGTGCTTCCTGTATCCATGACAGCATGCCAGGCACTGGGAATAGAATTGTGGTCCATGATAGACGTGATCTTTCATCTCTTTAAATTTTGGTCCTAGCAGAAATGACATAAAGATACAACGTTACACCAAGGATGACTGAATCTTTGACTAGTTGTTCAGAGAACAAGTAGAATCTTTGGAGATAAATGGGAGAAGTAAGGCATGGGTCAGATGAAAGGACCCTGATGAAGCTGAGGTAGTAGGAAATGATGAGCCAGGGAAAGAAGAGACGTAGAGGCTGTGAGAGGGAGCAGTGTGGACAGGAAACAGGGATGACGTCTAGTGAAGGAAACCATTGGTTTGCTATCCTGATGTGCATGGAGGCAGTGGCAAGATAGGGTACATTGGAGAGGAAACTAGCTGTGAGATACTACAAGACAATTGTCAACAGAGAGCAATCCAGGAGCCCAGCTACATCTTAATCCTTTTGGTAAACAAAGTTTTGCTTAGACAGTCACACTCATTTACGTAAATCTGTCGCTGTCACACTTTGATGGCAGAGATGTATAGTTGCCACAGTGATCATATAGTTCACAAACCCTTGTATATTTACTGTTTTGCCCTAGACAGAAAAGTGAGCTGATTTCTGCTACAGGTTCTCTTGGGTCTGCTCTCACAGTACAGTGTAAAGTCCACTCGAGGAAAGCAGGAAGGGGCCTAGCCAGACCTACGTTTTAAGGAATTAGGGCAGTAGCAGGGTAAGCTTATAAAGAAGTCTAGGTGGATAGGTGGCATCTAGCAGTGTTTGAGTTCATTCAAGAAGTTAGTTCATGAGAGGAGACAATGGATTTAGGATGTCTTTGGGGTTTTCACTGCACAGACTGAATGGCTGACAGGGTGTTGAGGGACAACTAGTGTGTCCCTCTTCCCTTTGAGAACAAGGCTGTGAATTCATTTTGCATGGCTCCAATGTCTTCTACAGAACCCAACCCCACAAGCCAAATGCTTCAATAAAAGGCTGTTCCCATTTTGAAGCTCTTCGAACTGCATTGCTAAATTGCTCTCCCAAATGCCGTTCCAATCTATACGTCTACCATGAAGTGTTACAGCCATTTGGGGTTCAATAGGCACCAAATGGTGCTAAGTATTTTCCTTTTCTTTTTAAATATCCATTACCTCCAGATCAAGATGTTAACACTTGGAAGCTCTTCCACATTTGAAGGGTTTTTTTTGTGATGCCACGTTGTGCGTGTATGCATGTGTATATGTGTGTGGGGGTGGTGGTGGATGTGGTTGTGTGTGTGTGTGTGTGTGTGTGTGTGTGTGTGTGTAGTGCAATATTCTTCGAAATGTGGCTGATACCTGAGGTAGGAGCCTTTCTGACTCCACCTTTCCTTTGTGTGATAAAAGATAATTTAAAACTTGAGTCACATTTTATCTATAGTATATGGTAACTGGGTTTCCAGTCCATATTTCTTCTCTCTCCAAAGAGGTTTTTGTTTTACGTGGTGCATCCGTCTCCTGCCACCCTTGGCAGCCTCTTCTCCAGCCTTATGGTTTCAGTGGCCACCCAGAAACGGATAAGTTAAAGAAAGCGTTAGTCACAAGAAACAGGTGTTTAGGCACCAGAAACAGGTATTTAGTACTGAGGCAACCTTCTGAGATTGCAGTGTGGTGGAGAGAGGCATCTGGCACTGGACCTCTTGGATCCTAGTTTCCTGTTGTTGTGAATTATCTTTCTTCTGAAGTCACGTGACTGCTCGGATTTCACTTTCTGTACACTGTGAGGTTTTAGTTCGTAGTTACTAAGAGTAACAACAAAGTCTGTATGACAAGCCCAGACCCTCACAATGAGACGGTGTTAGATAAAATAGCAATGACTAAAAAATCAGGGAAAGGGAATATCAAATTCAGGGAGGGTCTTTCTATACCTCAGCTCCCTAAATATGTCTAGATCCTAAAGTTTCTTAACACACACACACACACACACACACACACACACACACACACACACACACACACTGATGGCAGCTGCTTATTTGAGATTGGGGAAGGATGCCTGGGAAGGTAATGATGACTGAAGTTCATTTTCCAGTCTTTGCTTTAGGTGGCCAGCTCTCAAATGTACATTAAGATAACCCCATCCATTGTGCCTGTGGAGGAGGGGCATCGTGCAGCTTGTCTCCTCCCTCACCCCCACGTCTTTCTTCCAGCTCATAGACCCAAAACTGAAATTTCTATCATGTGTCAGATGCCGTAGGTTATTTCCAAGATACCCTTCTTAAAGTACAGTTAAGTCCATGGAAGAGGGACTGAACAATAACACAGGCTCTGGACTCAGATGACCGTGGGAGAACATTTTGGATCTGCCATGCCCTAAGCTTATGTCACCCTGTGCTTAGTGTCTCTGTTCCTTTGTCCATGTGATGGGGTAATGATGAAGTTGAGAGAGGAAAAATAAGGAAATGCCTGATATATCGAAAACAGTCAAATTAGGTATTATTAGTAGTGCTAGTAGCCACTGAGAAGGGGTAGGTGGACTAGTGTGTGCCTGTGCATATGTGTGTGTGTCAACAGGGATACTTTTGAGATTCTTCTCCACTAGCATAAAACATCTTTAGGCCACAGTCTTGGTTTCTTTTGTAAAATACGTGCATCTAGCAGACGAAATGATGAAGTCAAAGTTAAGAGCTGGTTTTGAGTAGCATGGGAGCATCCAGATGGCCTGGAGGAACCGGAGCAGACAGGGAGATAGTTCAGTTGCCTAAGATTTGCATTGTATGCATAAGGACCTGGGTCTGATCCCCAGAACACAAGGTTTAAAAAAATGCCAGGTGTGTGCAGCAACCATCTGTAAATCCAGCACTGGGAAGGCAGCGCAAAGCAGAACCCTGTAGCTTGCCGACAGCAGGTGTAACCTACTTGGCAAGTTCCAAGTCAGTGAAAGACCCTGATCCAACAAAACAAAGTGGGAGGTTAGTGAGATGGGTTAGTGGGTCAGTGGGTCAGTGGGTAAGAGAACTTGCTGCCAAGCCTGAAAACTGGAGTTTGATACCCAAATTCAAATGGCTAAATAAAAGAACCACCTCCCCCAAGTTGTCTTCAGACGTATTTAAGTATGCCATGGTGCATGTGTGCACATGGGAGAGTGTACACATGCACACACACACACACACACACACACACACACACACATGCACTCATATGCACAGGCACACACCACTAGGACAGTAGAAGCAGGATTAAAACTGGAGATGTATCTCAGTATATGGTGCTTGCCAAGTATGTATGAGATCCTGGAATCAACTCAGAAAGAAAGATAGAGAGACTAGGATATAGTACACATTCTCTCAAATGTTTCTTCCTTCCTCAGAAATGGAGGGTGGTGGGAACCCTTCATGTCTACTAGTGTTCTTTGACCAAGGGTGTCTACTTTGGAGACCTCAAACTCTTTCTATTTAGGGAAAGATAGGGTTTGGGCTTGGAAAGCCACACAAGGTCACACTGCAAGTTGAGAGGCTATGAGGATGTTGCATGGTGGCTCTTATGGTGATGACTTGGCATTCGTAGATTTGAAATCAACTCTGAAACAACACAGGAAACTTCTTTGGATGACTGGTGCTGTACCACAGTACAGCCAAGTCCATGTCTGGCTAACTGCCTGGCGACATGGAGAAAATGCCACAGCTGCTGTGTCTTGGGTACATTTCCATCTGCCAATTGTTCTCTGAGGTCCCAGTGGAAGTGAGTCAACAGTCTGACAAAACCATCCATTTAACATCCGAATATAGATTTTTGCAAAGTCCTTTTTTGATATAATGCTTCACGCCCTCCCATCATCTATAAGAACGATATCAAAACCAGAGACATGGGCCAGAAGTCCTCCGTTCTCCAGCTGTAGATGTCTTGCCTGGGAAACCTGGGAAATAATGCAAAGATTGTTTGTATTATTTAATATGGAGTTCATGTATACCCTCTCGGCATCTAAGGTAATCTAAAGTCCATTTTGCTAAAAAAACAAAACAAAACAAACAAACAAACAAACAAACAGCCTAAGAAAGTACAAAGAGCTTTTCAGGATAACATACTTGGTCACATTTTATCTATAGTATATGGTGGCTGGGTTTCCAGTCCATATTTCTTCTCTCTCCAAAGAGGTTTTTGTTTTACGTGGTGCATCTGTCTCCTGCCACCCTTGGCAGCCTCTTCTCAGCCTTATGGTTTCAGTGGCCACCCAGAAACGGATAAGTTAAAGAAAGCGTTTCAAATCTTAGAACAGTCATTATTCTTCATGGTAGTTATGTTCTAGAATATGACTTTAAGTCAGAATTAGCCAATGTTGAACCTTTGTTCCCAAGAAAAACACACAATGATATTCCTCTGAGATTCAGATACAAACACTTTCATGAGTTGAACAGTGCATAACTTAGGTTAGAAGAGTTTCTGTCTAAAGATGAGTTGATTTGTATTATTATGGACTTATTGCCATCAAACTTGAAAGCAGCAGCTCTAAATGAAGCCTCTCCGACTCACATCACAGCCTTCTTCGTTCCCCACCATTAGGCTCTTTCCAGCATGCTCAAGGGCCATTTGAAACAGGGACATCACCAACCAAAGAGTACATAAATGAGAAAAAAAGTGTGACACTAATAGACTGCAAAAGGGACATGTTCACAGTTTGAGAGCTGATGAGACATGTTCGTGGTATGAGCGCTGGGCAAAAAAAAAAAAAAAAGTCAAAGTGTCATCAGATTGTCACACCTTGGATAGGGATGTCCACACTGGGCAACTCTACTTGTTGTAGAGTGGCTGTAAAGGTGTCATGAGTATTGGTCCTTCAGTACTAGATTTGAGCAAGTAGGGAAAGGCACAGACACAGAATCCACCAATAGTGAGGACTTGCAGTGTTCTCATTCCCCAGTGAGCTCTTGCTCCCTTTCATTCTTTGTCATTGACAGCAGCCTGTTAGGTGGCCTCCAGGAACCCCTGTCTCCTGGTCTTCCTTCCAGGAAAATGGCGTTGGTAATGACAATCCCCCTGTTTGAGGTGCTAGACTTATTTTTTTAATACAATGTGGCTTAAGGTGATAGAATATCAGTTTTAAGACTGAGTTACAAAAGCTCCTAATTCATCTCCCTCCCCATCTTTCTCCCCACTCTCCCCTCATTCCCTCTCCCTGCTCTGTGAGAAACCAGCTAACACCTTTCCAACTTCTCTATGGAAAAGCTAACAAAATGGATTAAGAGAGATGATAGGAAAATGAGACTCTCCACACTATAGCAGCAACAAACAATTCTGCCAACAGCCTCTTGAGTGAGCAGATCTTCCCTCTGGCAAGACTTCAGGTAAAGTTGCCATCCAGGTCCATGTGTACATTATGATATTGTAAGAAGCCTTAGACCCAGAGGCAGCAAGCCAAACCAATACACAGATTCTTATCCCAGATAAAATGTAAAATAATGAATGAGTGATGTCTTAAGATGCTGTTTTGGGTGCTTTGTGATCGCATCAAAGATAAGCAATACAGTCACCTCCACATTCTATCTATGCGTATCGTGTGGTGCGTATCGTGTGGTGTCTTTTGTCTTCATAATGACCTGGCAAATTGCTGTTATTATTTTCATTGTATAGATCATACAACCGTCTACCAAAGTATTTGGTAACTTGAAGAAAGTCACACAGTTGGAAGTAGATTCTGACCTCAAGTCTAATCAGCCCGAGAACTCAAGCTATGATAGATTCGCATAATACCATGGGCCAGAGAAAGAGTAATGACTTCCTTGTTTTGAGGTCACTGCCTCAGATGTTGCCTCAACCAACCCACAGTCAAGAAAGAAAAAAAAAGGTTGAGAGGAAACTGAAAGAGACCAGAGATGGCCACAGCCGTCTTCAGCATCTGCCACTGTGCCTTCCCAGTCAGCATTTGCAGAAGAAGCCATTGGAGCTAAGGATTGTGCTAGTGTTGTTTCTCACAAAGTCATCCAGCCTGGAATCGGATTTTATCTGTGAGGCTGGACTGCCAGACCAAGAGGTAGAGGGTGGGGGACTTAAGCAACAGAAAGTTACTTTCTTGTTATTCTGGAAAGTGTGAGATCAAGGAGCCAGTGTTGTCACATAGGGATGAGCCTCTTCTCTTCCAGAGCGGGGGATAGATGTCTTCACGTGGCATGCTTACATAACACAGGCGGTGGTGGTGGTGGTGGTGGTGGTGGAGGAGGAGGAGCCTATGTCTGTAGTGTAGGTACCAGTTTCATCAGAGACTGGCATGACTGTTAGGACCTTATTTAACCTTACTCATCCCTCTAAAGGCCTATGTTAAACAGCATCGCATCAGAGGTTAGGGATTTATGGAGGTGTGGATGAGAAATGACCCTCATAGGCTCCCGTATTTGAACACCTGGTCCCTGGTTGATGGTGCTGTTTGAGGGATTTTCTGGAAGCTTTGGGTGATGAGGTCTTGCTGGAAGAAGTATGTCACTGTGGTGGGCTTTGGGAGGCCATAGCCTTGTGCTAACAGCAGTTTCCTCTCTCAGCTTTGTCTTTGCCATTGCTTCTGCCACCATGCCTGCTGTCACGCCTGCCCTCTGTCATGCCTGCTGTCACGCCTGCCCTCTATCATGCCTGCTGTCATGCCTGCTGTCACGCCTGCTGTCATGTCTGCTGTCATGCCTGCTGTCATGCCTGCTGTCATGTCTGCTGTCATGCCTGCTGTCATGTCTGCTGTCATGCCTGCTGTCATGCCTGCTGTCATGTCTGCTATTATGTATGTTGTCATGCCTGCTGTCATGCCTGCTGTCATGCCTGCTGTCATGTCTGCTATTATGTCTGCTGTCATGCCTGCTGTCATGTCTGCTGTCATGTCTGTTGTCATGCCTGCTGTCATGTCTGCTGTCATGTCTGTTGTCATGCCTGCTGTCATGTCTGCTGTCATGTCTGTTGTCATGCCTGCTGTCATGCCTGCTGTCATGTCTGCTGTCATGCCTGTTGTCATGCCTGCTGTCATGTCTGCTGTCATGCCTGTCCTCTGTCATGCCTGCTGTCATGCCTGCTGTCATGCCTGTCCTCTGTCATGCCTGCTGTCATGTCTGCTGTCATGCCTGTCCTCTGTCATGTCTGCTGTCATGTCTGCCCTCTTGTCTGCTGTCATGTCTGTTGTCATGCCTGCTGTCATGTCTCTTGTCATGCCTGCTGTATGTCTGCTGTCATGTCTGTTGTCATGCCTGTTGTCATGCCTGCTGTCATGTCTGCTGTCATGCCTGCTGTCATGCCTGCTGTCACGCCTGCTGTCATGTCTGCTGTCATGCCTGCCCTCTGTCATGCCTGCTGTCACGCCTGCCCTCATGCCTGCTATTATGTCTGCTGTCATGCCTGCTGTCATGTCTGCTATCATGCCTGTTGTCATGTCTGCTGTCATGCCTGCTGTCATGCCTGTTGTCATGCCTGCTTTCATGTCTGCTGTCATGCCTGCCCTCTGTCATGCCTGCTGTCACGCCTGCCCTCATGCCTGCTGTCATGCCTGCTGTCATGTCTGCTGTCATGCCTGTTGTCATGTCTGCTGTCATGCCTGTTGTCATGTCTGCTGTCATGCCTGCTGTCATGCCTGCTGTCAGGTCTGCTGTCATGCCTGTCCTCTGTCATGCCTGCTGTCATGTCTGCTGTCATGCCTGTCCTCTGTCATGTCTGCTGTCATGTCTGCTGTCATGCCTGCTGTCATGTCTGTTGTCATGTCTGCTGTCATGTCTGCCCTCTGTCATGCCTGCTGTCATGTCTGCTGTCATGTCTGCCCTCTGTCATGCCTGCTGTCATGCCTGCTGTCATGCCTGCTGTCATGCCTGCTGTCATATCTTCCACTCCCACCCACCATGATGAACTCTTGCCACTCTGAAACCATAAACCAAAATAAACTCTTTCTTCCATAAGTTGTTTTGGTTATGGTCTTTATAGCAACAATAGTAAAGCAACTGACACAGGCTTCTTCGTTGGAATTCGGGAACTGGGTCAAAGTTCAGTTCACTATAGAAGGCAATGCTTTCCTTTGGCCTCTGTGCAAGGCTGTGTAGATATTAAGAACACCACTCTCAGGGGATTAGTCTGATACTGAATGCTTAAGAGGCTAAACTGATATCTAAGAATTCTATCAATTTCTTTTGTCTCTCCCTTCCTACATCTCTAACAGATACATGAAGATCAGTAGCCCCTGTACTGCGATCCTGACCTTAGGGTGAGTATGGCATTCGTAAATCACCCAAACCAATCCTAACTCCCCGCTTCACAAAAGCCTTAAAAACTAAAACGATCCCATGGTCACATGGCTGGTATGTGGCAGAAACAGGATCGGGTCTAAGGGGCTTCCACCCCCAAGCCAGGTAAATCTTTCTCAAATCCTGGGTATGTAGGAGTTGTGGTGAAAGGTGCTGCCTTAGCTTTGTGCTATCATTATTTAATACCTAAGATGATCAACTTATAAAGAGAAATGGGTTATTTTGGCTTGTGATTTTAGAATTCAAGTCCAAGAATGAGCAACACATTGCTTTGATCCTCATGACCAAAGCTGGAGTAGGGCAAACCACTCACCTCATAAGCTAGGAAAGAAAGGGAGAAGGGACAAGTTGGTATCCCTTAATCTACTTCAAAGGGACATTCCCAGGAACCTGAGGGTCTCCCACAAGATCATAAGGGTTCCAGCAACTTCCACAAGTTCTGCCATGGGGATCAGGGCCTTCGTTAGGCACATGATCAAAACAGAGCAAGTATAGTGTAAACGTGTGTGCATGTGTGCACTCTTAGGTTAGCCACACATGACAATGCAGCCAGTGTCCCTATCTTCCTATTTATTATTCAACTTCTTCTCTTGATGTCCCTTTCTGGATAAAATGAAACTCCTTTGCAGCCCACTGAGGTAGAAATTGGCCAACTTGTTCTAGAAAGAACAAACTGGCAAATATTCCAGAGTCTGTAGGCCAGATGGTCTATGTCACAAACAACTATCCATGACCACTCTCATTTAAAAAGTAGCCACCCACAATGTGTAAACAAAGGGGTGTGGCTTGGTGCTAGTAGAGTTTTATTTACAAACAGATGGCAGGCTGGATTTGACTGAAGGGCTATGGTTTGTAGCAGCCTGGAAGCAGGGCGTTCTCTTTGACTCTAACACCTTCAGGTTAACTTCCTCCTCCCTTTTCTTATCTCCCATTGGCAAGTTCTCAGGTCCAAAGACCAGGAGTCTGGCCAGGCTCTGTCAGTGCTCCATTCTCCAATCTCTGCCTCTCAGTGTCACCACTATTACCAACCTGTCATCATCTCGTCCTATGCCAGTTACTCTACTGAAAGCATCACAATCCTGTCATGCTCAGTCCCTTCAGCAGCACCTAATATGGGCATGACTCCTCACCTGGCATGAGCTGACTGAGGTTTAATGAGCTAAGTGACTTAGCCAAGTGACAGCTTTGGACTCGATTCTCCCAGTTCATAATTTCCAAGTTCTTGATAAAATGCCCCATGTAGGCATTTTAAACTAATACAATGATCCTCCAAAAAATATTAAATAAAAATACCACAGTGAAGAAGAAAAAGACCTTCATCCCAACTGCAGGCTTAGCAGTCTAGAGTCTCAGTCACCAGACCCACATTCCTGGACTTTTTCCTTTGACTTTCTAATGTCACAGTCCCTGGAGCATTGCCCTAGGAGTCAGATCATCCTGGATAACCGTAGTCCAAGTGGACTAGCCTCAGTGGGAGGTGCTGCAGCTTCCGAAGTCCCATGCAGACCTGTGTGGCCAAACCTGGCAGGGCAGGTGCTCAGCAAAGCCCCCCCCCCCCATCTCCAGTCCTGCTGAGTGACTCAGCAGCCCCCAAGCTCTAGCTGATTCTACACTGATAACGACCTGACATTCCTCTTCTTAGAAAGCAAGCCTACTTTGCAGCCCCAGCAGGAGAGGACCTCTCATTTCTTTTCTTTTCTGTCTTTCCCAATCCCTGGCATGCCTGTGCATACCGAGTGTATTTTATCAGAGCGTGTTAATATCTTTATGTGTGCATTTTGAAGCTCTATAGGAGCACTTTCAATCGTTCTCCTTACTACAGATAAGTAAAGGCTGGCTCTCCTGGCCACACGAATATGGAGGTTAATGCAGACTTTTGTACCAATTATTCTTTTCTGCCCAATGGTTTAGCCACTCACGTCTCTGCCCCCAAGCAGCAGCATTTGAACCACAGCGTGGGAGGCAATGAGAACTCTATTTTAGAAGGTGATCGTATCCTTTCAGGTTGACAGCTTGCTTGCTTTTTGGTCAGTCCCCAGTTGCCTGCCCCAGACCCATTCTTTCTACAAATGCCCCATTCTCCTCATGAATGAGAAATGAATGTGCTATTGCAGGCTTACAGGTGCAATGCATCATCCTGAGAGTGGAGCGGGCTCCTCGGCTTCGATTCCACGGACATGCTCAGAATGCTCAATCGCAGTCACTAGCTTTCTCCAGCCCGAATTTCCATCAACTGCATATTGTTCGCTGGGGGAGGGGGGAGAAAATGAGTAAGGCCACTGAGTTTCCTGGGGATACTTGTCCTAATCAAATATTTCAAGGTCCAGTGTTTCAAATCTCATTACACTTTTGCTATAAGAAGCAATTACGTATGTGTGTGTGTGTGTGTGTGTGTGTGTGTGTGTAAAACAGATTTGTTTATCTTCTAATATGTTAGAACAACTGAAAACAGCTCAGGAAAAGAATGGAAATAAAGATCAGAAAACCCCACCTGCGACACAGAATAACCCATGGCCCAGAGAATGCCAAATAATGACTTTAAGCCAGGATAAAATCTCCATAATTAGTACTTGACCAACTCTTAAGTCGGGTTTGATTCTTGTCTCTGCCACCTAGCCTTGCCTTCAGGAACATCCATATCCTTTCTAACTCTCAGCCTTCTGGTCTAAAATAAAAGTTAGAGCATGTCCCTCACTGGGTTACATGTTGTAACATAGAATCTGCAAAAGCATTTGCATACTCGGCTCCGTTGATTGAATGAGATTTTAACTTTTTATTCACTAGACTTCTT